>NC_037672.1:117912822-118181111 GCF_003255815.1 Theropithecus gelada
CGCAACACAGGGGGGGGGAAGCTTAGCTTGCCGCGAACCCCGACCCGCCCACCACCCGCCGGGGGGAAAGACAAAGATACTTTCTAAAAAAAAAAAAAAAAAAAAAAAAAAAGCAGGCCACATAGAGGCATGCTAGATTCCAAAGTACAGAAATGGGCATGGAATTAATTAAGTCACTGAGGGAAAGTTCTCAAAAGCCTAGTTGAGTTTACATTCTACTGCTTGGAGAAGTGTAGGGTTAATTCTCAGCAAGAATGACTATGCCCCTTTTTGTTCCTGTCTACTGTCTGCAAAACTAATATGTGTAAACCACCATAAAGTATGCATAGCCATATCTCAAAGGACTTAATTAACCACAGGAAAAGAAACCAGAAAATGACTCTGTTTTAATCTCTGTCCACTGAGGTGAATTAAATAATATGACCATTAAGTACCAGCTTAAGAAATCACAGACACACTTGTCAAATGATTACCCATTTAATTAAGTATAATAAGACAGTATGTATAGTTTTGACATAAACTAACCATGATAATGATTCATATAATTGCTTTCTAGACTTCTGTTAAACAAAGCTCCACGTGAAAGGAAAGCCCATACTCAAACTTTACAACCCCTCTTCCACTCAGCCTCTGTGCCTTCCTCATGCAGTAAAGTACCATAGACAATAGCCTGCAACTCTGCTAGTAATCTTCCTTTTTCCTTCCCTCAAGCTGTCTTTTTTCAGGGAATAAGATTTATTATTTATTTATCTTGACACATAATTATACATATTCATGGGGTACATAGTGATGTTACAATACATATCATGTATAGTGATCAGATCAAGATAATTAGCATATCCATCATCTCAAACATGTATCATTTCTTTGTGTTGGGAACATTCAATATCTTCCTTCTAGCTATCTGAAACTATATATTATTGTTAACTATAGTCATCCTACAATAGTATAGAATAGCAGTCCCCAACCTTTTGGCACCAGGAACAGGTTTTGTAGAAGACAATTTTTCCATGGACAGGGATTGGGTGGGGGATGGTTTTGGGATAAAACTGTTCCACCTCAGATCATCAGGCATTAGTTAGATTCTCATAAGGAACATACAACCTAGATCCCTGGCATGTGCGGTTTACAACAGGTTTTGCATTCCTATTATTATGGGATCTTTGGGGTGTTGCTTTTCTGGCTGGAAACCTCTGTGGCCAATCGTGCCTTTGCCCACTGCTTCGGCCCACTGAGCTCATTCTGCCCACTCGATCTGGCAGGCTGTGTTCAGCTCACACTAATGGCCTGGATTCCACACCTGCCAAAGGAGACTGCATGGAGTGGCAAGGGGTGTGAGAGTGAGCGTGGGATTTGGCTAGTTCACAGATATGCCAGCTGCCGCAGAAGGGTGGGCAGCAGAATGGTGGGCAGCTCCAGGTGCCAGCACAGGTGCCAGCTCTCTGCAAGGCTGCAGCTGGGCTAGGCACACTGCAAGCAGCTTCCACAGCTGACACCAGGGAACACAGTGGCATCGAGAAGCTTGGAGACACCAGGAACTGCAGCACCCCAAAGAAGGAGTCACAGCCCTGGCTTGGGGCACTCCCAGGTCTGGGCTCCCTGAAAGGCTGCAGCTCTTCTCTCCTTCTCTTCACTGGCAATGTGGCAAGCAAGGAGCAGGTCTCAGTCTTGTTTGTGATACAGCTCTTTTAGCCTCGCCATTCGGCGGCTCCTCAATTCTTGTCCTGTGACCAGGAAAAATGAGGTATACAAACAAGTAGAAGGTAAGCAAGATGAAGAGCAACTTCATTGAGCAACAGCACAGCTCAGAGGAAACCTGCAGGTTTTCTTTCCACAGGCAGGGTATACCAATGAGCATTCATTCAGCTGCTAGCAGAGAAAGTAACTCCTCTGTGCTAGGCAAGTCATCACAACAAGCATTCAGTTCTCAGCAGAGACAGTAGCTCCTCTCTGCAGCTGGTCATTCCATCATCTGCTCTGCTCTGGCTGAGTCTGAGGCTTTTATGGGACTCGGAGGGGAGGAAGTGTGCACTCATTGGTCCACTGACAGTCATGGGCAGGCCCAGAAAAGGCACCACAAGTTCCCATTCTGGTCGACTGGACCGTCAGCCTGGCCCCCAGCCTTCAGGCACTCCCTAGCCTGAAGGTGGGGCCTCACTGAGGACCTGCCCCCTTTCGTCCAGGAGCCTATCTGCCTCCTGCCACCCTCCATGAAGCCCAGGTGCTTGTGCCAAGGGGCACCTGCAGGCCACACTGAGCTGCCTTCAGCTCCGCATCAGTTTCCAACCCCCCCACACTCATTGGTGCCCAAAGTCTGGAGGGACGCCAAGGCAGCAGGCAACTCGTGTGTCAGCACTGCCCCAAGTGTATGCACCCCCAGCTGGGCTGTGACAGCACCTGGGCTCAGCCCCACATTGCTCTGAGATCAGAGCAGGTGCTCACAGCTGGGAGAAGCCAGGCAACAGGAGCGGGCACTTCAGAGCCTGCAAGCAGCATAGGGAGGCCTGGGTCCATAGCACCAACTTGGGTGGCTGCAGCTGCATCTGGAAGGGTGCGGCTGCTACCTGATCCTGCCTCCCACTGGCTCCATGGAGCATGCAATCCCAGCTGTGCCCCCTCACACCCGGGGGCAGGGCTCCAGGTTCTCACTGGGCCAGGGCCAGCATTTGGGGTAGAAGTGACATTGCCACAAGCTCCCCTCATTGCCCCTGTGCTCAGGGACAGCCTGGGGCTCCCCCATATTTGGCTCAGGGCCCTGCCTGGGGAGGGGCTCCTCTGGGAGTGGATCACAGGCCCTAGGCCCACCCATTGGAAATGTCAGGCTTGGCAGTCACCCCAATGCGAGGTGGACTCCATGGACATGGCCCTGGACAGCCCCATGCAGAGCCTCCTCCCAAGGCATAGGAACCCAGCAACCTCGGCGGGGTGGGTGCAGTAGCTGCCTGGCTGGCCGGGTCCTCAAAGCAGGTACTGCTCCCATTTCCCACCTCAGGCCCAAAAAATGTGGCCCCAGCTACGTGACCCAGGCCCAGCCCCTTCACCCCATGGGCAAGCATGGCACCACTCCAGGCCCAGCTTCGTCTCAGGGCCCCTCTCTGCCCAATCCAGGTCCACAACATGGGGCCCCTCTGTCCATCGTAGGTCACAACTCTGACCACAATGGGCCTGGCAGGCGACCCAGCCCGGCCACATCATGGTGGCCCCTAGGGCAGCAGGCTGTAGGGGACTGTGCCTCAAGTGGCTGGCATGATGGCAGTAGCCATTCCAGACAGCCCTCCACTGCCATCACTATGAGAATCTAATGCCACTGCTGCTCGGACAGGAGGCAGAACTCAGGAAGTAATTCTCGGTCACCCATGGCTCACCTCCAGCTGTGCAGCCAGGTATGGGTCTATGGCACAGGGGTTGGGGACCCCGGTGAAAAAGATAGAACTTATTCCTCCTATCTTGCTGTAATTTTGTATCCTTTAACAAATCTCTCCCTATTCTTGCCTTTTTTTAAATCATGTGAGATTTCTATGGTGACTAAGACTCAATCAAGGATGATTAGATTAGGGTTTAAGGTAACATTTTCCTAGATTTTGTGACATAGTAGACTTCTCAAAATTATCAGAGTGAAGTATCCTTGGCTTAATACAGTATAACTTTGTTACAAATTACATTGAGTACAGTATATAAAGTACAAGATAATTTTTACACCTTCTTTTGAGTAGTGAATTCAGTGACAGAATGCAGAACTTCACATTTTACTTTGTATTGCTCAACAGTAGCTGAACCTTTTATGACAGTCTATTCAGGCACTGGATGTAGTACAGTTTTCTTTGAATAGAAATTTCCCTAGACTACTCAACTTCCATTGATAAAGACTTACATGTGGCTAATTCTACTGTTTTGTGTTGTATCCATTACATTTACTTCACTCTGTAATTTGTTTATTGACTTCCTTAATGCCAACCATTAAAAAATAATTCAAAACTTACCATAAAACATATATCCAATTTTGAAACACAGAAACAAAGTCATTTCCTTCTTTATGTTCATACACCAAAAATCTTGCCTGGCAAAAAGTAGTACATGTGCTTATTCTGAGTGTCTAGATTTTAGTTTTAACACTTCAAAAATACACACCACAAACACCCACACACACACGTACACGGTTGTTAGTTTAATTTCCTCCTCTGATAAGTGAGCTTTTATGTTGCTTGGCTCCGTATATAACAAATGTTTCATTATATTTTCTAGTGACTAACATTCTTAAGATTCTTCTTTTTAATTTCTACCGTATCTCTTAAATTTTGTAATGATATAGCACAGTTTCAGTATATTTAGTGCAATATTGATTAATTCACAAATACTAATCTTTCATTATTACATTTGTTAGGTATAGTTTGAAAGCACCCTACCACTTCATAGTAAATACTTCTTTTCTCAGTAGGCTTAGCTATTTCATTATTCTATATCTTAGTTTTCTGAGTGAGTCCAGACTGAACTCTCTGGTTGTTAATCAACAGAGTATCTGAATTAAGGGCTCTGCTTGTCTGTAGTTATATCTGTAAAAAGACTTTTGACATTAACGATGAGGTGCTGTTGGCTGCACAGCAGTCTGGCTAAGATAAAACTACTTAGCAGTAGACTGAAATGTGTACACACATACAAGTAGATACTCAGCACTCACAGAGTAAAAATGTGACACTTTGCCAGACCAAATACTCACAGGCACATATACTGCAGGCCAGAGTTCAAGTGGAAGCATTTGCTTTCTGCTGTTTTAAAGGAAACAGATGTAAGCCTTTTCCCAAGTGACAAGGTACATTCAACTAGGTGTACCACATCAGGAAAGAGGCAGAAGAGCTGCCAAAGGAGGCCAGTTCAACAAGCACTTACTGAACCCCCACTAGACGCAATGAACACTGGGAAATAAACATAACTGACACAAACGCCGTTCTTGAGAAATTCAGTCTAGTGATAGAGACGACAATGTAAACAAATAGTTTATCTAAGTGTCATCATAATATTAAGTATTTTGGATTTCAATTCTAGGAGTCTTGGGAATTTTTCAAATTAACTATTTTAAAAATGTTTTAGATTTTAAAATTTTTAAATGAAACACTATAATTTAATCTAAATATGAAATGTAAAATTTGCCACTTTTCCCCCAGGACAACTTCACGGAATTTCTATTTTCAATTCTACTTCACACTTTCACTATCACCAATCCTGTTACAACCAAAAGCCCCAAATCAACGAGGGAATAAACATTCTTCAGCCCTCTAGCCTTCTTTTGGTTAATGTTACAGAGGTAGGCTTTGTTAGGTCACTAAAATACGGAAAGAATATGAGTCCTATAAGGCTATGATTTCTAGGGACACGACTTTCCAATATCCAGCATTACCCATTCTGCAAAAACATCTGAGAGCAGGCAGAATTCAGAGGATTTCTATAAGAAATAATCAGTCACCTAGGCATGGTGGCTCACACCTATAATCCCAGCACTTCAGGAAGCTGAGGCAGGCAGATCACTTGAGATCAGGAGTTTGAGACCAGCCTGGTCAACGTAGCTGGTGAAATCCTGTCTCTACTAGAAATATAAAAATTAGCCAGGCATGATGGTACACCTGTAATCGGGAGGCTGAGGCAGGAGAATAGCTTGAACCCAGGAGGCGGAGGTCGCAGTGAGCAGAGATTGTGCCATTGTATCACTCCAGCCTGGGCAACAGAGGGAGACTCTGTCTCAAGATAAGTTAATTAATTAATTTAATGCCAATGTCCTCCACAAGACCACTATAAATGAGCACATAAATGGTGCTCTATAGGCCAGGCATGGTGGCTCAGGCCTGTAATCCCAGCACTTTGCGAGGCCAAGGCAGGGGGATCACTTAAGCACAGGAGTTCAAGGCCAGCCTGGGCAACAATGCAAGACCCCATCTCTACAATAAATTTTAAAAAGTAGACAGGCATGCTGGCACATGCCTGTGGTCCCAGCTACTTGTGAGGATTCCTTGAACCCAGAGATGGAGGCTGCAATGAGCCATGATCAGGCCACTGCATGCTGGTCAACAGAATGAGATCCTGCCTTAAAAAAAAGAAGAAGAAGAAGAAGAAAAGAAAAGAAAGAAAGAATCAACCTGCACAAAACTTTCTTCTTTAAAAAAGCTGAAAAGTGGTTTGGTACAAACATATAAGCATAATGATTTTAATCCTATCCCTAGGGTCACCAAGTCACTACATCTAATAAAGATCTCAGCACACGGTACAGTAACACTTCTTCCCCACAGGGCATTTCTTGTGTCTATAAAGTCCTTATCTTTCCAAAGAGGAGAGTGGCCACAGAACACAGTAAGCACAATGTCATCCACAGTAAATAGTACTCAAGTGGCCTAAGAGGATGCTTCCCATGCACCTGACCACGGAGGAGCTCAGGAGCAGGGTGCATAGGCCGCTGTGGCCACTGTGGGGCAGGCTCACTGGATTCAGTCACTCCACACAGCAGATTGTCTCTTCAGTGGTGAATAATTACTGAGAAGTCTTCTACATGCACAGAATTATACTAGATACTCTGGGAAAGCTTTATAAGAAATAAAACAGATTTTATTTTGTTTCATATACAGATGATATTATAAAGACAAAAACTACAAACCTGGCAAGGGGTGGTGATAATGAAAATTTCAGCTTACTATATCAGCACTTACAGGCGTACTTTGTTTTACTGCACTTTGCTTTATCGTGCTTCATAGACATTGCAGATATTACAAATTAAAGGATTGTGGCAACCCTACATCGAGCTAGTTTCTTAGAGCCATTTCTCCAACACCATGTGCTTACTTCATGTCTCTGTTACTTTTTGTCATATTTCTAACCTTATTATTATTATTGTGTCTATTAGGATAACCTGTGATCTGGGGTCTTTGGTGTTACTATTGTAGTTGTTTAGGGGGCCACCATAAACCACACCTATATAGCGGCGAGCTTAACTGATAGTGTGTGTGTTCTGACTGCTCTACCAGTGCCCCTTCCCCCATCTCTCCCTCTCTCCTCAGGCCTCCCTATTCCCTGAGACACAACAATACTGAAATTAGGTCAATTAATAACCCTAAAATGGCCTCTAAGCATTCAAGTGAAAGAAACAGTCATGTCTCTCACTTTAAATCAAAAGTGAGAAATGACTAAGCTTATGAGGAAGGCATGTCAAAAGCTGAGACAGACTGAAAGCTAAGCCACTTGGGCCAAACAGCCAAGTTACAAATTCAGTGGAAAAGTTCTTGAAAGAAATCAAAAGTGCTACTCCAGTGAACACACAAATGATAAGGAAAGTGAAACAATCTTATTGCTGATATGGAGAAAGTTTGAGTGGTCTGGATAGAAGATCAAACCAACCACAACACTCTCTTAAGTCAAAGCCCAGACCAGAGCAACGCCCTAATTCTATTCAATTCTGTGAAGGCTGAGAGATAAGGAAGCTGCAGAAGAAAGGTTGGATGCTAGCAGAATTATGAGGTCTAAGGAAAGAAGCCATCTCTGTAACACAAAAGTTCAAGGTGAAGCAGCAAGAGCTGATGGAGAAGCTGCAGCAAGTTATCCAGAATATCCAGCTAAGATATTGATAATTAAGAAAACTGGCTACACTAAACAACAGATTTTCAATGTACATGAAATAGTTCTATTGGAAGAAGATACCATCTAGAATTTTCATGGCGAGAGAGGAGAAGTTGACACCTGGCTTTAAAGCTTCAAAGGACAGCTTGACTATCTCGTTAGAGTCTAATGCTGCGGGTGACTTTATGTTGAAGGCAATGCTCACTTACCATTCAGAAAATCCTAAGGCCCTTAAGAATTGTGCTAAATCTACTCTGCCTGTGTTTTATCAAGGGAATAACCAAGTCAGGATGATGGCACTGTCATCTGTTTACTGCATGGTCTACTGAATACTTTAAGCCCACTGCTGAAAACTACTGCTCATTTGAGAAATTCCTTTGACAAGGCACCTGATCACCCAAGAGCTCTGATGGAGTGTTCAAGGAGATGAATGTTTTAATTCCTGCTAACACAACATCCATCCTGCAGCCCATAGATCAAGGATAAATTTCAACTTTCAAATATTATTTTTGAAACACACTTCATAATGCTATTGCTGTCATAGTGATTCCTCTGATAGATCTGAGCAAAGTAAATTGAAAACCTTCTGGAAAGGATCAACATTCTAAATGCCATTAAGAACATGTGTGATTCATTAGATAAGAGCAAAATGTCAACATGAACAGAAGTTTAGAAGTCGATTCCAACCCTCATGGATGACTTTGAGGTGTTCAAAACTTCAGGAGAGGTAACTGCAGATGTGATGGAAATACCAAGAGAACTAACTAGACTTAGATGTGGGGCCTGAAGATGTGACTAAATTGCTGTAATCTCAAGATAAAACTTATATATATATGAGGAGTTGCTCCTTACAGATGAACAAAGAATGTAGTTTCCTTAGATGGAATCTACTCCTGGTGAAGATGCTGTCAACATTGTTGAAACGACAGCAAAGAATTTCAAATATGACATAAACTTATCTGATAAAGCAAGAGCAGGGTTTGAGAAGACTGACTCCAATTTTTAAAGAAGTTCTACTGTGGATAAAATGTCATCAAAAAGCAAAGCATGCTACATAGAAACCTTTTGTGAAAGGAAGAGTCAATTGATGCCACAAACTTCATTGTTGTCTTATTTAAGAAATTACCACAGCCACCCCAGCCTTCAGCAACCACCACCCTGATCAATCAGCAGCCATCAACATCAGGGTAAGACACTTCACCAGCAAAAAGATTCTAACTCACTAAAGGCTCAGATAATCATTAACACATTTTAGCCACAAAGTATTCTGTAAAGGTATGTATATTTTTTAGACATAATGCTACTGCACACTTAATAGACAACGGTATAGTGTAAATATAACCTATACCCACGTGCCCTGTGAAACCAAAGATGGTATGCTGTAAATACACCTATAGTGTAAATATAACCTATACTCACGTGCCCTGTGAAACCAAAGATGGTATGCTGTTTTACTGAGATACTCACTTTCTTGGAGTGAACTGGAATGAAACCCAGAGCATCCCCAGGTGTGTAGAAGCTAAGTGTTTTGCATATGTTATCTCATTTAACGTAGACTTCACAAAAATCCAATGAAGTAAGCATTATTACAATCAACTCATGAAGAAGAGCAGTTTTAAAGGTTATTTTTACTGCTATGAAGGCAAGAGTTAGATCATCTCTTCAGTCATAGTATCTCCAGTGCTCGGCATTGGGCCTGGCACATAGCAGATGCTCCATAGCTACGGGTTGAATGAATGAGTTAAGTAACTTGCTCAGCCAGCAAAAGTCAGAGCCAGGGATCTACTTCAAGTCCTTTAGACAACAAAGTTCATGCTTTCTACTGCTTGAAACTGCCTTTCTTAATATTATCCAAACCGGGTTGGGTTCTGCATTCCTTCTGATTCTGTATCAAGTGCTTGCCTTTTCCATTTACTTTAATCTTATTCCATCCATACATAAAGCAAATTCTCCCCACTGATCACTGTTGTAGCTTGAAGATGGATGTCTCAACCCCTAGGATGTCTCAACTCCTGGTATCCAGATCATCGTGTAGTCCTTTCCTGCACTGTGCCAAGGTTGGCCTGTGTGACTAATAGTATTCAATAGAAGTGATGCTATGGAATGTTATTTCCAAGATTAGGTTATATACAGTTGCAGCTCCCCCCTTTTCTCTCTTTCTCTCTCTCTCTCACTCACTTTTGCTCTCACTCTTTTTCATCACCCTTTCTGGGAGAAGCAGGCTGTCAAGTCCTGAGCAACTCCAGGAGAGCCCACGTGGTAAAGAACTGAAGCCTCCTGCCATGTGAGAGACCCTGGACACAGAATCTCCAGCCCTAATCAAGTCTTCAGAGACTTCAATCAAGTTTTCCCTGGCTGACCACTTGACGGCAACCTCATGAAAGTACTTGAACCAGAACCCCAGAACCGCTCAGTAAGTTGCTCCTAAATTCCTGATCCTTACAAATTGTATAAAATCATAATGCATGTTTGTTATTTTAAGTTGTTAAAATTTGGGATAAATTTGTTACATAGCAATGGATAACTACTACAATCATAAATACATACAGATAAGACAGACTAGATGAAAGTCATTCTGAAGAGTAACTCAAAAGTCATATTCTAATAAAAGTGACCGGCAGAATCTTCATATTAGTCAAAGATTAGGTTATAAAAGACTCTGTTTTACTGCTGGGTGGGACATGGATACTGGGAAGCAGGATTGGTCTTCAATAGAAGTAGAAAAGGAAACTTCTTCTATGGTTCCTAGGATGAGAGGCACAGAAAGTCCCACCTAATTAAAAATTTCCCCTACACCCAACCTGACAGACTCAGATTCTGAAATTTTACTACAGTGTATTATTATAATGATTTCAAGGGATCTAAATGTTACCTTTATCACATTTCTAGCACATTAGCTAGCAGCTAAAATGAGGCAAGAGGAGACAAAAGGAAAAAGAGACAAGAATAGATGTTGCCTAGGCATGACCTGTATATGAAGAAGAAGCAGGTGCAATGCTTCACAATGAATTAAGGACAGTTTGGGAACATAAAAAAAAATCAAGGAATACATAATATAAATAAGTCAAAATACATATTCTAAAATTAACCTGGTTTGAAAATTTTCAGCAGTTTCAAAAATATCTAATACCAAGTTCAGCAACATGAAACATTTTTAAGATCTGAATTTACATTTTTAAAAGTATCTCAACTCTAAGGTATTAGAATGCAGGGGTTAAAAGAGTGGACAATGATTCAAATCCAACTCAGGCACTCACAAGGCTGTGTGGTCTCAAGCAAGTTACTTAGATGTTCTTGTGGGTCAGTACCCTTATCTGACAAAGAAAGATGAAAATTATATAATAATATCTTTCTCATACAGTCACAGTAAATAGTTAACAAATACATTAATAAATGAATAACTGCTTACTGGCATGCAGTAAGCATTCAGTGTTAGCTGCCATCATCATCATTTTAAGGATCAACACAGATTTCAACTTTACCACTACATATAACTTAAGAATATTCCTATAAATACATATTTGCCCTGTCAATAAACTACAAACTTAATGAAAATAATATTGATAAGTAATAAAATTCCCCCACATAAGACCAAAGTAGAGTAGGTATTTATTACCTCACAGGACCAATTGCTTGCATTTTTACTTTAGTTTAAAATTTTACGCTAATAAAATACAAATACATACCTTACTGGAAGATAACCTATTAAAAGATAGATCTGTAAGTTATTTAAGTGTTATTTTTATGCTATCATTGAAGAAAATCACTAGACAATTATACTTCACCATTTTGTGACAGATTCAAAAAAAATTGTAAAAATGCCATCTGTATAAATCTGGTACGAAAAAACAGAAATAGGAAAGATAGAGAACTGGAAAAAAACATAATTTTGCATATAAGTAGTAAATCCTTTGGGTATTTATTTTTGTTGGTTGCTTAGTTGGTACTGCTGCTATTTGAATTCTGTATCAACATTATTTGTTACTCCTATGGATCTTGGTAGTTTAGTGGCAATGGAGAATGTCTTATCTGTGCTTGAAAAACAAAATTGCTTCTCTCTTTAGGGATCCACATGTGATTTTCCAGTTCTGTCATATTTAAATTTCACATGTCACCAGAGAAGGCCCCAGGAAAAATTGCCTATGACTATTCATCCTCAGGCAACGCAGAGAAAGGAGGTTCAATAATCTGTGACAAAATAACTGCTGGTAATGAGGATTCTAAACTGACAGCAGAATTGGGGCAGAGCTGTGAGAATATCTTGTCTCAATACCCAGTGCCTTCTCACCTCATTTAGACCATCCTTACATCCTGATACCCCTCATGAAGAGAACCAGGGCCCAAATGTTTTTATCTTTTTATGTAAATTGATAATGTATGGCAAACAGTCCCAGGAAAGACATGCCTGAAAATATGTGCTTAAGAATATGAGATGTAGCACTCCATCTCTGAAATGTTCAAATAATTAATAGTTTCAACTGTAAGTGGCATAAAATATTCATTTTCTATCAAAAGATCAGAAATTTTTAAGAGCCTGCAAAACACTAACTAGGTCAAAAACATTTTTAAGCTACATATACATTTTTTCCTTTAGTGCAACAAAATTAGCATTTAATAAGAATCGCCTGCTTCTTATGGAGCTTAAGGACATTTTAGTTCATTTTAAGCCACAACTTTCACATTTAGAATTTTCTAGCCATAGTTGGAAACCTTTCATACAGTTTAACTGAACATACAGTTAAATGATTATTCTGAAAAGTGTGCATGTGGGAAGAACTGTTTGCTTACTAGCTCCTTCTTTGAGAATACAGATACTTAAGTCATCATTTCCAAAGCAAATTTTCCAAAATCAAATAAATTGCAAAACTAGAAATATAATCACATCTCCAAGAAGGAGTTCCAATCGTCTGCCAAAACAGACCTCAACTTCATAATCCCTTGTCCAGAAAAGTTGGACCCAGTATTGACGTTTTCCACCAAGCAAGCCACATAGTCACAAATGTTTCTCATTTACTCCACTCCTGGGATACAGAGCTCAAATAAAAAATTTCCTGAATACCCTAAATTTCAGATGCAATTTGCAATGCAAGTGATTCATAATGTCATGCAGGAAACATCGTGATCTCACCAACTCAATGTTTCTGGAATGCAATCTTTAGGAGATCATTCCAACCAATTAGAAGGCTGACATCCCTTTCAGCCATGTGACCCAACTATTATGCTCTCTGCCCTTAGCTCAGATGTGATTTTGAACCCTCAGCAATCCTCTACTCCAGCTACTGTTCAAAATAAGAGCGATGTTACCTCAAGGGAGCTAACAAAGATCCCTATTGTAATCTATGATAAAAAACATGGTAGCAGTGCACTGCATCCCCATTGAGAAAGTGCAAAACAGTGTTAAAAGAAATGAAAGCCGCGGTCATTGCTCTGCACCAAAGCCTCTTAGAGTGGCCTCTGAACATACTTAGATTCTAATTCAAGAGAGAAATTTCAGAGAGTCTACAGTTACATGAGTCCTGTTCTAATCCCCCCTCACTCCCCTTGTTAAGTCATTAATAATTTCTTGGAGTACCTGTCATCTTCTGTGATTTATATTTTCTTTCAAGGAAAAAACACAGTTGATATAGAGGAAGGAAAGTGCTGCATTGAATGTACTAAATGAACATTAAAACTGTAAGTCTTACACAATGTGATTACTGAAAATGAGCAAAGTGCCTACAACATGATAACATACAGGTCATAGTAGAGTAGCAGAGTAAATGGTGAAAGATCAAGGTATAAACACTTACCGACATTGTTTTCTATTAACTAAAGGGATCATTACAAGTAAGACGTTCAGTTAAGGGGAACTCCTAAGCAAGTATTACCTAAGGGAATATAAGACGAAACTCACATAACACTTTATAAGTTTAGGCAAAGAAAGAGACCTACTGATTCTATAGAAATAATAGGCAATAGGGAGACATTTCTCAAACTGAAGGAATTTGGAGAAGGCTTAAAATCATTATTTATACCTAAAAAGAAAAACAATCTAGCATAAATAATATTCTCCACAATCACAATGATGAAGAACCTACCAAAACAATGGGTTGGCTTAAGGTAAATTCCTGGCTCTATAGGCAATTTTGATAATAGTAACATTTACAAAGAAACAAACTGAGTCTGTAAATTAAAATATTGACATAAATGATGTTCTCATGAGATGAGTTTGCCTCAGAAAACCATGAAAAAATATAAAAATACTTGGAAAAAAATAATGTCTACATGTTAAAAAAGAAAAAAAAAAAAAGATCAGTTCAAACTTGTGGTTGGATCAATGGCCATCATGAATAATCGGAAAAGTAGCTTGAATATCTCTGGCTGCCAGAGATCCTATTTTTCCATCTTACCTCAGCTGTTTAGTAAGAGTCATCTCTCATGTATCCATGCAAAAAGGGACAGTTATCACATTGATTATCTAATACTTATTTGTACTGAAAAAAAATTGGTTAGATGACATTAGGAAATTAAATAGTCTAGATGACTGCTAGTTACTTTAAAACTTAATTCTGTGCATTTTCCTTCTTGCTACTGTTGATTTTATACTGAAAATTAAATGAAATCAGTGTAATGTCAACCAATTGTCAAACTATCAGAATTTCTGTGAATAAATGACCACATGTATATGAAGCTTCTTGAACAGTGTACGTGGTAGATTCTCAAATACTGTTCATGTCTTATTCTTTTCCTTTCCCCTCTTACTTTTGCCAACCATAGCTTTACTTCCTCTTCTGAAGTTTAGGATCCAGAAAGATGGGCTTTCACATGTAATCAGTCAATTATCTGCCAGAATTTAATGTTTCCTTATAATTTTGGTCATCTGATCAATGTGTTTTAAATATAGGGCCCCTCTAAAAACTGCATCATTTTCTCTTCTTGCCTAAATTTCCACTGAGGGATCACCTAAGTTTAACTCATAGTTTGTATCAAAACCTTATGTTTTGTCCAGCAGTATGCTAGGATACAGGGAAATAGAATTCAATAAAACATGGTTCTCGTCAGTGATGGTTAATTTTATATGTTAACTTGACTAGGCTACAGGGTCCCAGATAGTTGATCAAACATTATTCTGGGTGTTTCTGTAAGGGTGTTTTCAGAAAAGATTAACATTTAAATCAGGAGACTTGAATAAAGTATATTGCCCTCCATAATGTGGGTGGGCCTCATTTAATCATGCTAAGTCCTGAATCGAACAAAAGGCTGACCTACCCCAGAGTAAGAGAGAATTCTCCTAACAGCCTACAACCTGGAACACTGGCTCTTCTTGCCTGATGGGTTTCCAAGTGGGATATCAGCTCTTCCAGGTTCTACAGCAGCTTCTGGCCATTGGACTTAAACTGGAACATCAGCAATGCAGACTTTAAACTTACCAGCTCCTATAATCACGTGAGCTAATCCCCTATTTTATATATACATATATATATACACATATAAACACATATACATATATACACATATACACACATATACAAATACATATACACACACACAACCATATACATACATACGCGTGTGTGTGTGTGTGTATATATATCTTTTTATACTAAAAAAAAAGATATATAAGGATATATATTTTTTCTTGGAGCCATAGTCTTGCTCTGTTGCGCAGTTTGGAGTGGAATAGCATCTTCATGGCTCACTGCAGCTTTGACCTCCTGGGCTCTAGTGATCCTACCACCTTAGCCTCTCAAAATGCTGAGATCACAGACGTGAGCCACTGGACCTGTTTCTCTGGGAAAACCTGACATGAGCCACCACACCTGTTTCTGTGGGAAACCCTGACTAACACACCACCTCCAACAAGCTCAAAACCTAGTCATGGGGAATATCCCAAAGTAAACCTTCTCCATAAAGCCTTTCCCAAACACTAACACAGGGTATAGTACTATGAACAAAATAAACTATCAAACAAATAATAATATCAATAAATATTCACTGAATGAAATAAAAGTACCTGAAAGCAAGATCTGCCAAGGACAATATCAGACTGTGTAATTCGTTCCCTCAGGAATTCTCATAAAGTAAGTGCCCTGGTGTTATTTTACAGCTAGGCTTGCCCTTTCCTACATATGCTGACTAGATGAGATTTCTCTGCTTTTATGAGTTAGTTACTGTTATTTAAAGCAGGTCATTGGGAAATAAATTTAAAACAGGGAGTACAGTTATATATTCATTCATCCCCCCTCACTGTGCACAGTACAAATAAGCAGCAAATAAGCTCACTTGAATGGCAGCCAAGTTCTTCTGCTCCTGAGATGGTGCCTCATGAACGAAGCGAAGCCAGTTGGAGTGCCGTGGGTTGGTAGCATCCAAAATGTACAAAACTTCTCCCTTACTCCCACGAACCTGAAACATTAAAGGCTCCTGAGTTTACAATGGAAGTCAGAATATTAGCCTTTAAACACATCAAGGTTACGTTTTTTCATAAGTATATACCTTTTTCATTGATAGGTGATAAATAGAAGTTGGAATAACATGCATTCTTCTCTTAAACACATGTACAAATAGAGCCTACTATTTCATTTGGCAGATGTCTAGATGACTCACAATTGTAGTGGACTCTCAGAAACATCCTATGTTGATAGCTGTTTTCTGGTCAAAATTATTTCGCTTTGTAGGTACATTCCAATATATGTATTGCAATCACAATTGTTCAGAGAATAATTATTATTGCAACTTCCCCTTTTCTCCAAAGAGAAGGGTCATACTGCTAATTTCCCAATTGATAGGGGTTGGAACTGAAGCAATCATTTCAATTCCCCTCTGGACCTGCTTATTGAATCATCTCCATAAAAGGAGAACCTGCTCATCTAGTCAGTGGGAATCTGACATCTAGTAAGACAAAATGTCATGCTCTTTACTAGTGAATGAATGAAACAGTCCCATTTTATCCTTTCATGGCCCACTCATGGATTGCTGAGAAGGACGGTGGGCTCTCTGGTTTTTGTCTCAGACCATACGCTCTCGCTGTTCAGGCCTACTCTACATTCAGCTGGAGAGAGGAGGGGAGTAACTCCCAAAGCAGATAGCCCATTGGACATTCTTGAATCCAAGTTACTTGAAATCTAGCTTCTCCAAAACCCCTGCATTATCAGTTGCTAGGGACTTGCCCATTTTATAAAACTTATATACCAATCACTATTCAACTCTCATTTCATGTTTCTATTCCACTGGAATCCAGAAAAGAAAGGAGAGGAGTGAGTGATGAGCACTCCATATCTCCAACACCAAGTAACACAAACATGAAGGTTACAAATTCACCTTGGCAGACTTGATAAGAATTCTAGATTTCCAAAATTTTATTTTATAAAATAAAAGACAACCAGTCCCATAAGGTATGTATTTTCATGACACATCTGGACAATCATTTGTTCATTCAACAAATAATTATTAGGTCGTTAATGGCTGAAGGCATCAAGAATCTTTCAGTGAACAAGACAAAGCCCCAGACCACACAGCACTTCAAAGTAAACAAACATAGAATATAATTTCATGGAAAGATGAGCACTACGATGACAACTAAAACAGAGCAGGAGAAAATAGAGTACTAAGAGAAGGGCTCTTTTTGATGAGGCGATCAGGGAAAGCCCTTTGATGAGAGGACCTTAAGAGTTCTAAAGGGAGGAAACAGACCAGTAGAGGGCTAGGGGAAGACTGCTCCCAGGCAGAGGGTACAGCAAGTGAAAGGCAAGGAGAAAGGCCTTGGGTTTGGAAATGAATTAGGTGCTTTCAAAGAACAGTAAAAATGTTATGAGGCTGGAACAGAAGGAGCAACTGAGAAAGTGGTGGGCGTTGAGATCTAACAGACTGACAGACACCAGATCATGTGGGGACCAACAGACCAGGAAGTCATCTAGACAGTTACTTTGGGTAGGTACAGTTATTTTTACCCAAAAAACATTTTAAATACATCTGTTACATGCACTGCAAACACTGATATTTCAAGATTCTAATATATAAATACCCAGGAAAGAATACAGTTTGCCTGTTCCTATTATCTGACATACTGCCATGTTTCTCAGACAATTCCTGTTTTCTTAAGTGCCCAAGGATCCTCAATAATTAATGCCAGACCATCACTGAGAAGCAAGAATGTAATTTTTCGTATTATAATTTCTAAAAGAGCAATTTAGGACTATAAATACCTCATAGTTACATACTTAAGATGCTTATATGTGAAGGTATGGGAATTTGTAATACTTCTTACTAAATAACAAACTCTCACTGAAAAGATCTGCTTTGGGAGGTGCCTCATAATTGTCCTGCCTCCCTACTTACCCTTTAGCTCAGAATACTCACTGCCCACTGGGAAATTCCAAAAATGTCCAGAACACTGATATGGTAAAGAGAATGTACACTCTACAACTCTGCCTCAATGGGCATGTCAGTTCACATTTTTTTGGCAGAGTAAACAAATAATTTTAAATATTTTGGATATAAAGTCCTTCCTTTCAGGTACCCTCACAGCAATAGCACCAAAACTGTTTATATTGACAAAAAGCTAAATTAAGGCAATGCTACCTGATACTTGAAAGAAAAATTTTCTCAGAAGAATTGAAATTGAAAATCTATAACTGATACTGAAATCCACACAACCTAACTAACTTTATGTAGTGAAACACAAATGGGTTTGCCCAGGGCATATCTCAGTTTGAGAGGACAGCACTACTTACAGAAATTAGTTTATGGCCCTTCTTAATCACACATTTGTCACTCAGTAGTAAGCACAATATACACCAGATGTGTATAACATTTGGAATTCTTTCTTCAAAGATACAAAACAGAAGAAATATTTCTCTGTGACTTATTATAGTAAGAACATTTGAGTTTTTACCAGGGGCATTGTTTTTCCTTTGTGTACTTCAGCTTTTCCCAGGCCCTTTGGCCCCAGCTATGTTCAATTATTCAGTATTAGCAATTTATTTTCCTTTTCAGTCCATTAGACATATGTACTTCCTGGCTATCACTTTCTCATGCAATATTCCATCTTAAAGGAAATACATAATTTGATTTTATACTAAAATTATTCTGAAATGTATCACTTTTAATACACACAAATTTATGTGCTGATTTACCTTTATTCTCAGAACACTATCACAACCAGCAATAGACTACATTACCTACATATTCACATTTGAAATAACTTTCTTTGTTCATTAACAGAATCACTGCCCATTTTATTCCAAATATGCTTACCCAAACAACTTCTAAGTTCTTAGAGAGTCTTTGCTCTCTGGGGTCCACCTGTTTTCTCCAGCTTTCAAGTGGCTGGCCATTTCCTCCTTCCACCAGGTCTAATCTTCAACACTCCACCAAAGCTGGTAGATTACCTGTGCACACGCCTTTTATCTCACTACTCTAACCACAGCGTTCGCCTTGCTGACATATCATCTGAAAGAGACATCCAAAAGTAATCTAATCCATCTTTCCTCTTCCCAGAGACACCAAACCAAAACAACTCCAGACAACTGGCTATTATTAAAGTCTCCATTTATCTATTTTAATTTGATACTGAACCCTGAGGTAATAAATTGAAC
Organism: Theropithecus gelada; assembly: GCF_003255815.1. NCBI lineage: Eukaryota > Metazoa > Chordata > Mammalia > Primates > Cercopithecidae > Theropithecus > Theropithecus gelada. The sequence goes on from NC_037672.1 coordinate 117,931,992, forward strand.
ATTTTTTAAATCTAAGGAATAAAAAAGATAGAAAATTCCTCCTAGTACCATGTTCCAGCATCTCACTAACTTTTGCTGCCAAAGTACATTATGTTACTGTCAAAACTTAGTCTTCCAAATATCATCATCTTTTACCTGAATTTTCTTGGAAATGAAGTGTGTTTGGTTACTATCCAACTTACGATCATTTTCTGCATACCTGGGGCCAATGATGAACTCCACAGTCTCACCGTGTAGTAAAAACCATCTCAGTTCCAAAACCTGTTTGATTGGCACAGGGTTCCCACAATAGTTACACAAAAAGGTTAGCTAAAGTAGGAAACACGTCAGGTATCACACCTGTAATCCCAGCACTTCGGGAGGCTGAGGCGGGCAGATCACCTGAGGTCAGGAGTTTGAGACCAGCCTGGCCAATATATAGTGAAACCCCATCTCTACTAAAAAATACAAAAATTAGCTGGTGTGCTGGCACACGCCTATAGTCCCAGCTACTTGGGAAGCTGAGGCAGGAGAATCACTTGAACCCGGGGGGCAGAAGTTGCTGTGAGCTGAGATCGCGCCACTGCACTCCAGCCTGGAAGACAGAGCAAGACTCCATCTCTCAAAATAAAATAAAGCAGGAAAGAGAAAGATACTCTCATGTGAAAATGAAAACTTTCATGCTTCAATGTAATTGTTCACATCTCTATGACTTTGCCACTTCACATTTAATGAAATTATTCCCTTATGGGAACTTGGCAGGGTTTAGCCTCTGTTAAATGCTACTGCCATCACTTTTCAAGTATCTGAGAGAAAGAATGTGCTGGTCATTGCTACCGTGTATCTGTACCCTTTTTCAGACTAAAAGTTCACAACATTGAATATGTCATACTTGATTTTGTCTTCCCACCCGGAAAAAGACAGAGGAAACCACAAAAAATCTCAGCTCCATTAGAGAAAACCCTAATGTTTAAATGAAGAAGAAAGTGGAAACAGAGAGTAGGGAGAGAGATACAAATCTTCTTTCCCTAAACTTAAATATTTTATTTGTTAAACTGGGTCAACTATAGACAGAGAAGCTCAATTATTATTTGGATGGTTAATTTTCAAAGAAGAGTCTACAGTGTTGCTTACTCTATTATTTCCTTCAATAATTTAAATGCCTGAGGAATTTTTCACTAACTATGTACATTCCATCAAGGCTCCAAGAGCAAAGCCAGTCAGCCAGATTTGCCTCCTAGAAGTGGCAAAATGTAACTGATAGATAAAATTTGATTTAACGTATGGTAAAATTTAATGGCAGCAAATACAGTCAGTTCCAAAAAAGACAGCAATAATATCCTTAATGAGAAATTACAATACGCTATGCTACAGTATTTATTTATTTATTCTTTTATTAAATAAAACATATTTACCTTTCTGTCTTTCAACAAGGCTCTTCAAAGAAAGTAGTTTTAGGCAGTAAAATTTAGAGTATGGATGTCTTTAGAGTTTAAAATGCCATCACATTTTTGTATTTAAATTACAGACATTCTTTCTGCAATTGTTTTTACCTAAGTAAGGCCATATGCCTTGCCTTCAGTGTTTAATTATCCAGACTTCAGGATATCTTTAGGAGCACAAAAAAGCAAGTGTGCTCAAGTAATCAATTCTGACAGCACATTGTTGTCAGATTTAAACCGAAGGGAGACACACTTTCAAAAATCAGCAGTGATCATAGCTAGGAAACGGTAGTGATTTATAGTTTCCAAGAAAAGGGCATGGGATCTCCCCCGCCAATTGTTCAAAGGATTCTCTCTGAAATTACTACTTGCTTGTGTGCTCATGAACACACGTGCACACACACACACACGCACACACACATCATTGTAGCTTATCTACTGATAACTCCCTTCTACCTTCCCTCCCTCTGCCTCCCACCTGCTCATTGCTATCTGATAATCCTAACCCATGGATTTCCCTGCCTTCATATGCGAAAGCAGATGGAAAGGAAATACAGACTTTTACAGATCCCTGTTTCTTTAACATCCATCATATAACACATACGAAGTTAATATAAAAGGACTGATGAGAAAAATAAAGTCACTTTTTGTGACAAATATTTAGATTTCAAGTGGAAGAAAACCATTCTGGAGTGGTAAAGATGCTGAACTAGGAATCAAAAACCTAGATGTCATCCAAGGCTCTGACTACATCACTTTGGGTGAGTGGTTTCCTCTGACTGAACTAAGCTATGATCACTTGACCTCTAAAATAGGGATAACAGTCTGTGCCCTGCGCATTCACAGAACCTGTGAGAGCATCAAATGAAATAAGATACTTGACAGTTCTTTATATCAATGTCTATTGTTGCAAACATAAGGTATTAGTAAAATGAGGAAACTGGGCCCACAGTGGCTACAGACACCTTAAATATAAACATTCTGCTTTCAATGACACAGCTGGGACATATATAACATGTCGACTTTTTTTTTTTTTTTTTTACAAACAGCATCTCTGTTGCCCAGGCTAGAGGGCAGTGGCACGGCGCCATCATGACTCACTGCAGCCTCAACCTCCCGGGCTCAAAAAATGGTTCTCCCATGTTAACCTCCCACATAGCTGCGACTAGGACTACAGGTGCATGTCACCTTGCCCGGCTAATATTTTATTTTATTTTTTATAAAGACAGGGTCTCCCTATATTGCCGAGGCTGGTCTCGAATTCTTGGGCTTCAGCAATCCTCCTGCCTTGACCTCTCAAAGTGCTGGGATTACAGGCATGAGTGACCACACCCAGTCATGTCAACTTTTTCAAGGAACAAACATGAAGGATATCTTTTTTTTTTTTTTTTTTTTGAGACGGAGTCTCGCTCTGTCGCCCAGGCTGGAGTGCAGTGGCTGGATCTCAGCTCACTGCAAGCTCCGCCTCCCAGGTTTATGCCATTCTCCGGCCTCAGCCTCCCGAGTAGCTGGGACTACAGGCGCCCACCACCTCTCCCAGTTAGTTTTTTGTATGTTTTTTTTTTTTTAGTAGAGACAGGGTTTCACCATGTTAGCCAGGATGGTCTCGATCTCCTGACGTCGTGATCCGCCCGTCTCGGCCTCCCATGAAGGATATCTTAACACTACTCTTCAAATCCAAATACATATTCAAATAGCCTCTAATTGAATATTACAAGGTAGTAGCAAACCCAGATGTCATTTTAGCTGTACTGACACACTTACTTATGCCAAACTGAAACACCTTGCTCTGTGACCCACAGCCAGTAACTGCAGCTCTGCCCTCTCAAGGAGTTTTAATTTCTCTTCCATGTATAGCCCTTCAAATTTCTGAAGGCGAGAATCCCTCCTTCTCCATGTTTCTCTTCCACAAAACAAATAACTCCTTCCTTATCGGACATGGTTTTCAGTTCCATCACTGTCCTGGCTATCCTCATGGGTGCACACAAACTTGTCAAAACCCTCCTAACACGGGACAGAATCCAGCCTGGAAACGACAATTATGACCTCTGACCTGGGCATTCTTTCTATTGAAGCAGCTTAAAAATCACAAAAGCAATTTTTGGCTGCCACACCTGACATTTAGCTGAGATTGCCTTTATAAACAATCCATATTAAGGAAGGTCTCATGATACTGTCAAAGACACAAAGACAAGTGTAACCGAAGAACTTGGTCAGGTTTCTGTAGCTAAGCAAATCCTATACCTGGACAGCTGACCACTCAGAGAAGGAAGCCTGTCATTTGATACAGTCTCAATAAATATTTTATTAACTAAAAGCTCACACAATGTGTCTTTTCTTTAACTCTCATTGCCTTTATTTCCTTTAAATGTTCAAAAATATTTTATGAGAGATTTAATGTAAAATATTTTAAAGCACTCCATGTCTTTGCCTTTCAAAGTACTTTTTAAATTGGGCTAATTTTAAAAAAAAACTAAATACGTGACATAAAATGAAAGACATAGTGAAAACCACATCATCTTTTCCACAGCAAATTTATGAAAGTGCCTTAACAGCATAGAAACTGTCCTTTTCTATCGTTTTATGAACTTGTTCAGCTCCTCAGATTTCAATGGCATTTTTGGACAGAAGCTTTTTTATCACATGAAGAATACAACAGTGACCACTTTCTCCCTTCTTGGGAAAAAAAAAAAAAAGAATAAAGTTGAGTTTAACTGACATTAGCTTATTGTACCGATTGTTTTAGGGGTTTTCTGTAAAACATGCAGGGTTTTATGCACGAATGTTACAGCATTTCTCTTAGCTACTTAGTGGCTTATTTGTTTACTTTTTATTTTGTCAATATTGTAAAGTAAGTGACTTCCATAAGCAAAAAGTGTTATTTCACCAAGGTATTAGAAAACCATAACAAGGCCACCATGTCTTCTGACAGTTTGGCAGCATCCATCAGATCCCTCAGCAATGACCCATAACACTTTAAATCCTGTTAAAGTTTTATGAAGCCTTAGTGTTGCCCAATTTTTAATATAGATTTCAGACCTGCATTAACTTCTAGCCTTATAGTCATCAGTTATCTTTTTGTTGTGTTGTTCACACGGAATCTCGCTCTGTGGCCCAGGCTGGAGTGCAGACGCATAACCTCGGCTCAGTGCAATATCTGCCTCCTGGATTCAAGCAATTCTCCAGCCTCAGCCTCCTGAGTAGCTGGGATTACAGATGTGACCACTTCACCTGGCTAATTTCTGTATTTTTAGCAAAGATGGGGTTTCGCCATTTTGGCCAGAATAGTCTTGAACTCCTGACCTCAAGTGATTTGCCAGCCTCAGCCTCCCAAAGTGCTGGGATTACAGGCATGAGCTATCATGACCAGACTGTAGTCATCTTTTGTAGAATTTTCCCTATAGCATATTAAAAGAGTTTACAAAATGTATTAAATAATAATAAGCTATTTTGGTAGCAAAATTCTAATCATAAAACATGAAATTATTTTAAAGAGTTGGTGGTCACATATAAAGCAATGGCAATATCCAAGATCCAGAGATCACAGTCTTGATGGTGTTTTTATAAAAAGATGCTTTGGGCTGGGCGTGGTGGCTCACACCTCTAATCCCAGCACTTTGGGAGGCCAAGGCGGGCAGATCACTTGAGGTCAGGAGTTTGAGACCAGCTTGGCCAACATGGTGAAACCCCGTCTCTATTAAAAATATAAAAATTGGCCAGGCATGGTGGAACATGCCTGTAGTCCCAGCTACTTAGGAGGCTGAAGTAGGAGAATCACTTGAACCCGGGAGGCGAAAGTAGCAGCGAGCCAAGATCGTGCCACTGCACTCCAGCCTAGGCAACAGAGCAAGACTCCGTCTCAAAAAAAAAGAAAAAAGAATAAAGGAAAAGAAAAAAAGGAGAAGATGCTTTGTATCTGAAAACTTCTGTGCAAAGGTTACAGAAACTCTAAATAAGAAAAGAACATCATGTAGTCCACAGGGAGAAAAAAGTTTTTTTAATCGACTTTTCCTTTGATCTTGACCTTCTAACCCAAATTCCTCTCCTAACTGCATAGTTTTCTAAAGCTATTAAAATTGAATCCACCCAAATCATTTAAATCTAACAGTATTCTCCTCAAAATGTACATAACTTGACAGAGAAACCAATCAATGATCTTAGCATAAGAATGAACTTAAGGCAACCAAATACTTCCCAGTTACTAAGGTAATTCTCATAATCATCCAGCAATCATAGTTCTGTGCTGAAAAATTCTAAAAAGTAACATCCTTTGTCAGTAAACATTTACTGAACAACATTTACTATACATTTCTTTATTTGTTATTTTCAAATGTGCTATGAAAGGCCACAGATGACATTTTTGAACACAGTTCCTTTACTCAATTTATGCCTTCAGTATGAGGAAGCAGAAAACACAATGTTTACAAAGCTCACAAAGCAATGTACTGATTACCATAAGAGACATACATATGAACTGCATTCATTTCCAAAATGAATTGGTACAGATGGGTGTATAGTAACATACAGAGCCAGGTCCTGAGGATGGACCAAGATGAAAAATAAGAGTTACAGCAGAGAAGAGGTGCATTATGAAAAGCTTCCAATAGAGAGGTATGCCTCTAGAACAAACCTAGCAGACCTGAGACTGCCAAAAAGTCCTGCCTGCAAGTTTGGCCTTTGGTGGGCATGGGGGAACTTGGCCCTTAGCGTGTTCCCTGTCAATACTTAACATATCAGGGTGTTTTACTGTGCCTAGACGACATGTATAAACAATATGGGTTATGTTGAACACCTGTCTTCCTTCTGGAAGTCTGGAATTTTGGTATATCCTAGGGAGAAGGTGCCTATGAGTTTCTAATAAAAATCTTGGGCACTGAACGTTGTACAGAAACATCACACACGTGTGGCTGCGTTTTTATTTTTGGGCAAAGAGTACACTCTGGCCAAATGCGGTAGCTCACACCTGTAATCTCTGCACTTTGGAAGGCCAAGGAGGGTGAATCGCTTGAGCCCAGGAGTTAGAGACCAGCCTGCACAACATGGCAAAACCCTGTCTCTACTAAAATTACAAAAATTAGCTGTTTATAAGTAGAACACACCTATAAACTGGCTACTTGGGAGGCTGAGGCATGAGAATTGCTTGAACCCAGGAAGTGGAGACTGCAGTGAGCCGAGATTAGGCCATTACACTCCAGCCTGGGTGACAGAGCAAGACTCTGTCTAAAAAAATAAATAAATAATTATATATATACACACACACACACACATATATATATGTATATATATATTTGCTTTGTGTGATCCTTCACGGGAGGGAGAGAGCATAAGGAAAACTGCACACAGGTTCCTCCAGAGTCTGCCTGTGCCTTTTCCCTTATGATAGGGCTGTACACACCTACTATGTACTAGAAGAAACCTTAGTCACAAGTACAACAATGGGCTGAGTCCTGTGAGTCCTTCTAGAAAATCAAATGTTGGGGCAGTGTTGGGAACCTTCAACATACAAGGTGAACTTAGTTACATGTGCTGAAAATGGGATACAAATTTGCAAACAGGAGAGGCGGAGGGTCATTTCAAGATTAACAAAGTTTTATCATACAAATATTTAACTTACAGAAATTAAACTATACCAATTCAACCAAAGCATTAAAAAATGAGAAAAAGCAAAGAAAGAAAATAAATTGAAATAATGAAGACCTTTCCCTTTCATGGCCAAAAACAAACCAACTCCATCTAGTGATCAGATAAGGAAGAATAATCAGGAGTAACTGTAAGAAATTATTGCCTTATAAATTGGCTTCAGAATCTAAGTTTTGCAAACAGGTGAATCCACTGTAGAGAAAATTATAACAATGAAAGAATGGTAAAGTAACTTAATCATTTAGTGTGGAGGAGACATAATGAACGATAGAAGTAAATCTGGCTAGGAAGATGCAGTTAGTCAGGATGACAGGACTCAAATTTTGTGGCTGGAGCAGCAAAATCAAAGCAATAACGGGAAATAAATGGTGACTATATGAATTAGGATATTCTGTCCTCCAGCTAACAGAAATTTCAACGGCTAAGACTAATCTGGGGCCATCCCTGTAGGGCGTTAGCTTCTCAGTAATAATACACTGCTGCATGGAGGAAGGGTGGAAACTCTGCCAATATCTCGACTCAACTGCGAAAGATGAAGGGGAATAGATGATGGGTGACCAACAACCCTAATGTGTAGGATGAATTGTGTGTGGAGGGAAAGTTCTGTGAAAGGTGAAAGAACTAAATACATTATGACAATAAATGTATTAATTTTTTAATTTACATCTTAGGAGATAAGGAGAGAAGGGTAAGGATAGGAAGTACTGATTTATAGGCCTTGAACATAAAGTTGATATCTGATACCTAAAAAGTACAGTATAAAAGATTAAAAATCAGACAGACCGATATTCTAGACAATTTTAATCCAAGGCAGGTGAAATCAGGACAGGCAAATTTAACATAACTAAAGAAAAGAATAAAAACACAAAATTAAGAAATATTGATGTTACATGCAATCAAAGAGGAACACAGAAAATCCTTTCCAAATCCTCTTTCCACACTTCCAGCCATCAGATAGGCTGGCGGAGGATTCCCAACTCTCCATCTCCTAGCAGTGTCATCCTACAGTGGATCAGTATCAGAATGGGTGATTTACAGAAAATCCTTTAAGTTAAGGAGCGTTCAGAAAAAATATTCTCTAAAAGTAAAAATTTTATTCATAAAAATAAGAAATTGATCTCTACTTGTTCCTAAAAGATTTTGTTTCCTCACTCAGAACCTGACTAAAGCTCTTATGTCCTAACAATCAAATGGGAACAGAAGGACCAACTCAGAAGAGCCCGTACACCCATGTTGTACACACTTCTCTCTTGCTATAGGTCATTTCTGAGAATTTTGCCAAAAGGCTCATGCTGCCAGAAGGTAGGATCACTGACATAGCAATATCTCCCTGCTACAGACCCAGCTGTGTCTCACATCAATAACTGCTCTGGCAACAAAAGATCTGGCAAGGAATGCCATCCAAATCTAGAACACAAATATTGCAGCAGCAGATGTTTTCTACAAAGAAAACTGGGGTTTCTTCCCTTGACGTGATTTTCTTACAGCATTAAGTGCCTGGACCAAAGGAACTGAAAATGAGAGCTGCACGGGAACCTTTCAAGAAAGGAATCTGGGAAACTCCAAGTGGGGAGGAATTCTTCAGGAATGTTGTCTTTTCCAGAGATATGGGGCTTAATGGTCTGTCTGGGTCCAAGGACTCCACCACTCAGGGCATTTAATAATCACTCTCAAATCTCCTCACTCTGAGAAAAACACATGGCCTGTTTAAGAAGAACACAGACAGACACTGAGGTTATTCAGTCCTTGCCATTGCTGAGTCAGCCTTGATAGCAATCCTGCTCCAACTCTAGCATCACAAAATCCTAAAACTGCATTTGTGATTTGTTCTCCTGTAGGACAATCTGATATCTCATTCCCAACCAAGTTTTTAAGTGACTGGGTTACCACCAGCTGCTCTACACACCATGGAGTCACTCTACTCATCAAACGCTTTCTTCAATCCCAACATTTTGGTGACAGGGTCATAGTCATGCACGGTTGGATTTGCTCGAGGTCAGATGACTGCTAGCCCAGATCCTTGCCAGCTGGCACTCCCTGGTCCTCAACATATCCACAGTTCCACTCCTCTGAGACGGGTAACCCGAATGGTGAATTATGGTTCCTGGTCATCACTTACACTGTCCTCATACACTGATCTCCTGGATTCTCATCTATTCTAGAAATTGAATCTCACTCAAACCTGGACTTGCTTCTAATTCTCTGTCTCTTCCTGACCAAGAGTATCCACCAGGACTTCTCCAGCCTGACTCAGCCCCCACTCCCATCAGAGCTTCCTCAACTTTTCTTGTTAAGATGTCAAGAAAAACTTTTAGATTTGGGGCATGTTATGACAATCAATGACCCACTATTTGAATATCAATAGCATTTTTATAATTGACTCTTTTTCTATATCAACTCAAAATCTATCTTCAAATGCATCTTTCACACTATTGCCGAGTACTCTTTGCAGTTCATCCTTCTCCTCATACTAATGCTGTTTGCCAGAACTCCAAACTCCTTTGCATGACAAAAGAGGCCCTTCACATGCTGACTTGTCTGTCTCAGCTAAGATCACTGTACCTCCTCCCACTTCACTGCACACTTCATTGCACACATACCTGGCCCTGGCCATCTAAGAACGCACATCCACTGCCTGGAGCAGGGGAACAGTGCTTCACACTTTCATCTGAGAGATTCTCACATAAGTCAGATTCCATAAGGATGAAAGATTCCTATGTGGGTCAACATCATGTTACTTTTACAAACATGTGCTTTGCATTTTATACTCGTTTATTCTATGAAAAGCGAAGCATGAAAGAAAAGAAATCTGCTTTAAAAAACAAATAATAATAGTATAACTGCTAATAGTTATTGAGTGTTTATTATGTGCCAGGCACTTTGTTAAACACCTTTATATGTATTATATAATTACTCCTCAAAACAACTCTATGAGGTAAGTGCTACATATTAACCACGTTTATATGATGAGGGAACTAAAGCAGAAACAGAATGAGTAACTTCCCAAAGGTTTCACAGCTGATACTGGAGGTAGGGACTGAACCAAGACAATCTGATTCCAGAGCCCACCGTGTTATACTACCTTAACACACTCACTACCTTGGTCACTAGTTTGCCAATTGGTAAGCAGAATTCTAAGACTGACTCCCCATAACTCACACCTTTGTATAATGCCTTCCCATTTGAGTATGAAAGGAACCCGAGAGTATGATGAGGTATCACTCCTATGATCATGTTATATAGGGATTATCTTTAGGGAGCCCAACCTAATCACATGAGCTCTCTAAAAGCAGAGAATTTTCTCTGGCTGGTAAGTATAGAAGTTAAAGATATTAAAGCGTGAGAAGTATTTGACATATTGCTGAGATTGAGGGGCTCACGGGGTGGCCTGAGAGGGGCCATTTGCAGACCTAGGGACTGAAAACAGTCTCTAGCCAAAGGCCAGCAATACAATAAGAACCTAAGTCCTACAATTCAGCCAGCAACCTGAATGAGCTTGGAAGCATATTGATCCTCAAAGCCTCCTAGTAAGAACCTAACCCTGCCACTACCTTGACCTGACCTCGTAAGACCCTTAAGCAGAGAACCTATCTGGACTTCTCACCCACACAACTGTGAGATTAAAAAAAAAAAAAAAAGTTGTATAGGGAATATTAAATAATCTTCATAAATTTTAATACTAACTCTTGTGTTACAAATAGAGAAAATCAGTTCCTCTTATAAAATAAAATTTAAAAAACCAAAACATATGTTTCTACATTTCCCATTTCGTCGGTTTTCTCCAAATCTTAAGGCTTAAATTATATATATTTTTCATTTATTACTGAATGGTCTGAGTACACTTTCACCAGTGTATATAGAGATATCAAACTTGTATCAATAATTTAACACATAAGGAAACTATTGACCATAAATATTTTTTCTATTGCTTTTTTCACCTCATAAAGACATAATAAACCATTAAATATACAGATGTAGAACACAATAAAGAGAAGAAGTTGGGAAAACCGATGCTCAAAAGGTATTATGTAACTTTGGTTAGAGTTTTTTAAAGTACGCTTACAAATCTGGGGCTTTCCCCAAGGGAGTGTTTTTAATTTTGCAACAAACTACCCTTTAAAATAAGCCATCTAAAATTACAAAGTGACAAAAACACCTTCCTTGTCCAGAGATATCTCACTTCATTGGCAGCTGTTAGCACAAAAGTGAGAAAAACTTGGCCTGAGCACATACAAAAACCCTAATATTAAACTCTAATGACAAGCAAACTGGACCCAACTTCACCTTCCAAATGCGTTCACTGAGTGAAATGGGAATAACATTGGGCTGCTGCCAATGAACTCCTTCCAGACAGATTTTAAATATGGGTATTATCCTGTTCTGTATCATGAATATGCATAATATTTTACTTTCATTAACAGTTTCTTACTGACTCTAACATCTACTGCTTTATTCTCACATTGTAACCCTATTATACTTTCCTCTAATGGTTCTCTCCTATGGAAATATCTATAGCTCTTGGGATTTTTACCTAAACAAGAAGTGGAAATGTTCCTACATAGCATCAGAATTCCTTAATCAGAGGTTTTGGATAGCTGATTTTAAAAAAATTTATTGTAAAAGAAAACATGGTATATATACTGTGTTTATATAACATTTTCCGCAGGGTTTGGGACACCATTCAATAATCAAGCACATTCACATTCCTGCAACGAAATGTATAAATAGTAATGCTAGCCAGGTAGGATAAAAACAAAAAGCTACAAACAGCTTCACATAATTACAAGTCAGGATTTGCTTCTAAACGAGTTATTTTTTTCTAAATGTGGTTTTCAGAGCCTTTTGGATTTCAGATTTCTAGATTAAGGACCTATGAACCTAGAGGTTAGAAGGAGTGATTAGATAAGACTTTAAAGTCCTTTTCCTCCAGGGAGGATATAACTTAGTAGAATGATGACAGGATATAACTCAGTAGATATAAACTTAGTAGAATGATGACAGGTCCTCTTGCAATGGTAACAAGGAAAAGTGCAATGCCAAGAGTTAAAGAAAAATCTGTTAATTTATTTGGGACCAAAGCTTATGTGTTCTGTCTGTAAAAGGTGGCATGGATAGTAGGTAACACAAAGGAGTATTAGATGATTAAATGTCCTGACACTGCTGTTCAGGACGACTCCTAAGAAGACAGATTTCGTTTCTGGAGAACTAATTCTACACTCTCTTTGACCTATAAATGAAGCCCATAGATAAAAATAAGGCATTTACAGTCTCTTCCATACTTATAAATATTATATTCTTTTCCATGTCACCTGCAATCTACTTATTAATATGCAAATTGGAAACAACTTGCAAGTCCTGGGCAATATATCAACATGGCTCTCCTTTAGGATTTGAAATGTCTCAGATTTATAAAACACAAAATTACTACCTTAAATGCAGACAAAAGAATATATATATATATGTTTCCATCGATCTCTATGGCCTGACAGATTTTTTTTAAAAAACATGATTGTTAAATCAGAAGTTAAAATGTAGCAAATATACACATCAAAACATTAATCATCTAAGCTGCACAAAAAATTCTTCAAAGTACTTCTGAGTAATCATTTATCATAAGGTAAGGAAATTATAGGCCAAATCATTAAATGGAATTTATTCAAGTCCATGAACATTAATCTTCTTTATATAAAAAGAAAACAAAACTTCTCAGGTAGAATATTATGCATACTTTTTCAGCAGTGTTTGGAGAGCCTCCATTGTTCAATGTAGTTACATTCATGCAAGTGGTTTTCACTTGTAGAAAATACCATACCTAGGACGGGCATGGTGGCTCACACCCGTAATCCCAGCACTTTGAGAGGCCGAGGCGGGCGGATCACGAGGTCAGGAGATCGAGGCCATCCTGACTAACACGGTGAAACCCCGTCTCTACTAAAAATACAAAAGAAAATTAGCCGGGCATGGTGGCGGGTGCCAGTAGTCCCAGCTACTCGGGAGGCTGAGGCAGGAGAATGGTGTGAACCCAGAAGGCAGAGCTTGCAGTGATCCGAGATCGCGCCACTGCACTCCAGCCTGGGTGACAGAGTGAGACTCCGTCCCAACAAAAAAAAAAAAAAAAAGAAAGGAAGAAAGAAAGAAAATACCATACCTAACTTTTCAAAATTTCATTGAATTCACTTTTTTATGTTAAACATAAATTAGACCTACAGATGGTTGCTAAAACAGACCAAAAGGTAACCTCTTGACAACAGCTTATATAATCTGATACAAATAAATCAAGCTGCTCATAAAGACACTCATAGCCTGCCTGTTGTTCTCACATTTAATTTAGTACATAAAAACAATAAAAGGTCTTGGCAAACATAAAAATGTAAACTACCCTGAATACAAACAGAGCCTGTGTTGCTATAATATTAAAGAATCAACAGATGGTTGGCATCAAGAGACTGGCACAGATACAGAAAAACTAGAAAGACAAGTAAATAAAAAGGCAAATATGTAGAAATTGAACAAGGTGTCTTTGATCCTCCTTTGCCATGTCGGAAAAAAAACTCACATCAACACACAGAGGTCTGGAATCTCTGTTAGCATTTATGCATCTGAGATCTTGTGAAATACTCAGCCTCAATTAACCCATGCATGAACTGCAGAATTTTTAAAGCCTGCTAAAGTCTACATGAGAGCACTGTGTAAGGAGACTGCACAGTTCACAAAAGTAAAAAGAAAAAAAAAAGGAGGAAGTAAAGGAGAGAGGAAGAAGAGGAGAGGAGGACATGGAGGGAAGAAGCAGAGAGGAGGACTAGGAGAAGAAGGGAGGAGGAACAGCAAGTGAAAGGAGGAGGAAGGAAAAGAAGAAAGCAAGGGAAGATGGAGGAGGAAGAGGACAGGGAGAGGCAGGAAAGAGGAGGGAAGTAGAGGCCTGCTGGTCTCAAAGTCTGATTCACCAGGCACATCCCAACCACATTAAGGTTTCTGAGAGCCCTGTGACTATTTTATGATCTCAACTGAAAGAAACACTTAAGAAATATTTAAGTCTTCTATTACTCCAAAAATCATTAAGCAACTACATGTTAAGCACTGTACTAGGCACTAGGACACACAAACAAAAGAACTCTTCCCCATTTTCTTCCATTTGATAAATATCGTTTGCACCAACAAATCAAAGATCAACATCTAGGACCTGCTTGGAAAGAGCTCACAGTCTAGTGGGAGGTGGGGGAACAGCCACCTAGTGGGAGGTGGGGGAAAAACCTCACCTGCCTGACCTTCCTCGGGTATTCAGAGAATAGCAGGGAGAGGCTCCTAAGCCAGCCCAGGAAAAATAATGAGTGAGTACGGATGAGAAAAGAGCTGACAGTTCAAGTAAAGGGACCAGCAAGAGGAAAGGCACATGTGTGGGTGTGAATTAAACGTGAAGCTATAAAGAGTCAACTGTGAGGTAGGAAATTCTGAAGAACAAGGATCAGAGAGGTCCGCAGTGGGTCAGATCTTGGGCTCCATGTGACATTTGGTGGCAGTGTGGAGCAGAGAGTAACTCAGCATCACCCCTGAGTGGATTCTCAGCAGTCAGGACAGAGTTTCAGATTCTTCCTAAGAAGGAGATTTATTCAGAGTCTAGGTAGGGTTGAGCCTGGGCAGGCAAGAATGACCACCTACTATATGTTAGGGGTTTTGCCTCTGGAACTATGTTTTGTCTATCTTCTCCTACTCTCTTGTGCATAGAAGAAGGTGTCACAGAATGGGTTGTGTATAGATTCATCTTGCCAGATTTCCCCTCCAGTAGAGGACTATCCTTTACAGCCATGCCCCCACCATCATCCAGCCTTTCCTTGGACACCTCCCTCTCCATGTGGGAACAGGGAACTCTCTACACTGTGAATCAGCAGGTTTCACAGTTGTACCCTTCTGCCTGCCAGAAAGATCTTCCTCATGTTGATTAGAAACACACTTCTCTCTAGTTCCACATAATGTTTTGTTGTTGTTGTTGTTGTTGTTCTGTCATCGAACAGGGAAGCTAAGCCTTCACCATCTTCCACGTGACACCACTTTAAATCATATGAAGGCAACTATCTGCTTCTGTTCTTCCTCGGGTTGGGCCCCAGTTCCCTCACTGACTGACACGTCACAGCTTCCAGACCCTTTCTGGCTATGGCTCCCTGTAGTACGTCACATGTTTATCAACTTCCAGGTCTGTGTCTAACAGGCAGACGTTGACACGACCCTCCTGATATGGTCTGACCAGTGCACAGTACCATAGCACTATTCTCTCCTCTAATCTGACCACTCTCTACTTCTTTTATTGCATTCTGAGTTTTTGTTTTTGCTGCCAAATAATATTGTTAACCAAAATGTCTATATAAATCAAGTAAGACATTTGCATATGGGTCAATATTAAGTCTAGTATCCTCCATTGCAAACTTAAAAAATTACACTGATCTACACTGAATTTCATCATATATGCATTTAATCCATCACTCTAGTTACTAAAAGTTTTTTGAATGCTAAGTATCTTAAAATATTATCTATCCCTCAAATACATTAGGGTAGCTACTATTAAAAAAAAAAAAAAAGAAAGTAAGAGTTGGTGAGAATATGGAGAAGTTGGAACCTTTGTGTTGTGTTGATGGGATTGTAAATAAGTGCAACTGCTGTTGAAACAGTACAGAGCCAAGCGCGGTGGCTCACGCCTGTAATCCCAGCACTTTGGGAGGCCGAGGTGGGCAGATCATGAGGTCAGGAGTTCAAGACCAGCCTGACCAACATGGTGAAACCATGTCCCTACTAAAAATACAAAAATTAGCTGGGTGTGGTCGCACATGCCTGTAATTCCAGCTACTCAGGAGGCTGAGGAAGGAGAATCGCTTGAACCCGGGAGGCGGAGGTTGCAGTGAGCTGAGAACATGCCATTGCACTCCAGCCTGGGTGACAGAGCAAGACTTTGTCTCAAAAACAAAACAAAACAAAACAAAAAATAAAACAGTACACAGGTATGATCCAGCAATTCCAATTCTGGGTATAAAATCCAAAATAATTCAAAGTGGGATCTCACAGAGACATTTGCAGACCCATATTCACAATAACCAAGAGGAAGAAGCAACTCAAATTTCCACTGAGGAATGAATGGACATTAATTCCTCCCTCTCCATGTGGGAACAGGGAGCTCCTGCTCCCTGTACACATGAATGAACAACAGGTGGTGTATACACTCGAAGGATTATTATTCAGCCTTAAAAAGGCAGGAAATCCTATTGCACACTACAGCACAGAAGAATCTTTAAAACATTATGCTAAATGGAATAAGCCAGTCATAAAAAAGGATAAATACTGTATGATTACACTTATATGAGGCAACTAAAGTCACCAAATCCTTGGAGGCCGAGGCACAAGGATGACTTGAGACCAAGAAATTGAGACCAGTCGGGGCAACATACCAAGATCCTAATCTCTACAAAAAAATAACAGACAAAAAGTTAGCCAGTGATGGTGGTGCACACTTGTAGTCCTAGCTACTTGGGAGACTGAGCTGGGAGGATGGCTTGAGCACAGGAATTTAAGGCTGCAGTGAACTATGATCACACCACTCTACTCCATCCTGGGTAACACAGTGAGACTCTATCTCTAAAAAAATAAATCACTAAAGTAGTCAAATTCTTGGAATTTGAAAGTAGAATGGTGATTACCAGGGGCAGGGGGTAGTGGGGAGGTAAGATGTTTAAAGGATATAGAGTTTCAGATTTGCAAGATAGAAAAGTTCTGGAGATATGCTTCATAACAATGTAAATATACTTAACCCTACTGAAGTGTACATTTAATGTGGTAAGTGTACAGTTAAGATGGTAAATTTTATGTTGCGTGTTTCTACCATATTTTTTATTTTTTATTTTTTTTAAGACAGAGTCTTACTCTATCATCCAGGCTGGAGTACAGTGGTGCAATCTCTGCTTGCCGCAACCTCTGTATCACAGGTTCAAGCAATTCTCATGACTCAGCCTCCCAAGCAGCTGGGACTACAGACGTGAC
Organism: Theropithecus gelada; assembly: GCF_003255815.1. Classification (NCBI taxonomy): domain Eukaryota; kingdom Metazoa; phylum Chordata; class Mammalia; order Primates; family Cercopithecidae; genus Theropithecus; species Theropithecus gelada. The sequence goes on from NC_037672.1 coordinate 117,949,073, forward strand.
ACCACACTTGGCTAATTTTTGTATTTTTTTTTTTGGTAGAGAGAGGGTATTCACCATGTTGGCCAAGCTGGTCTCGAACTCCTGACCTGAAGTGATCTACCCATCTCGGCCTCCTAAAGTGCTGGCATTACAGGTGTGAGCCACCATGCCCAGCCCCCAATTTTTAAGAAGAGAAAAAAACAGTATCCCCTACTTTCACCCTAATTGTACAGACAGTGGGCTCAAGGTATGTGCTCAATTTTCATGAGTCTTTGATAGAAATAATTGAACAGGAAGAACCCAGACAGAGCCTGCTTTTCAATTAAAATTCAACACTCCAGCTCCAAGTGGCCAACTATCCATCAATACTTCAAAGTTTACTATCACCCAATCCACATTTCCTCATCTCCCACAAAATGTTACAATAGTCATTGTCGAAACATTTCACTCAAATCAGAATTCATTATGTCTATTGGACTCTCCTGGGTTTACATGACCATTAAAAACATCCTACAGATTTCTAGATTTGCCACTGTTCTGAATACTCTCCAACAATATGTCGGTTATTTCATTCCAAAATTTTGTAACTGAAGGACTTCATAATTTCCAAAATCTACTTTTTCCCCACTAGGGGATTCATTTGCCTTTATTTGCCATGATTTCTCAAAAAATAATAGAAAGTTTCTGCAAAAACAGGTACTTATTTTTTCAGCACCCAAGTATATAATTTTTCTGGGATAGTACATAGTAACTATTAAATAGGTGGTTTTAATGGAACAGAAAAGAGCCCTCAGAAATAATACCACACATCTACAATTATCTGATCTTTGAAAAACCTAACAAAAACAAGAAATGGGGAAATGATTCCCTATTTAATAAATGGTGCTGGGAAAACTGGCTAGCCATAAGTAGAAAGCTGAAACTGGATCCCTTCCTTACTCCTTATACAAAAATTAATTCAAGATGGATTAGAGACTTAAATGTTAGACCTAACACCATAAAAACCCTAGAAGAAAATATAGGCAATACCATTCAGGACACAGGCATGGGCAAGGACTTCATGTCTAAAACACCAAAAGCAACAGCAACAAAAGCCAAAATTGACAAATGGGATCTAATTAAACTAAAAAGCTTCTGCACAGCAAAAGAAACTACCATCAGAGTGAACAGGCAACCTACAGAATGGGAGAAAATTTTTGCAATCTACTCATCTGACAAAGGGCTAATATCCAGAACCTACAAAGAACTCAAACAAATTTACAAGAAAAAACAAACAACCCCATCAAAAAGTGGGCAAAGGATATGAACAGACACTTCTCAAAAGAAGACATTTACGCAGCCAACAGATACATGAAAAAATGCTCAACATCACTGGCCATCAGAGAAATGCAAATCCAAACCACAATGAGATACCATCTCACACCAGTTAGAATGGCAATCATTAAAAAGTCAGGAAACAACAGGTGCTGGAGAGGATGTGGAGAAGTAGGAACACTTTTACACTGTTGGTGGGATTGTAAACTAGTTCAACCATTATGGAAAACAGTATGGCAATTCCCCAAGGATCTAGAACTAGAAGTACCATATGACCCAGCCATCCCATTATTGGGGATATATCCAAAGGATTATAAATCATGCTGCTATAAAGACACATGCACACATATGTTTATTGTGGCACTATTCACAATAGCAAAGACTTGGAATCAACACAAATGTCCATCAATGACAGACTGGATGAAAAAAATGTGGCACATATACACCATGGAATACTATGCAGCCATAAAAAATGATGAGTTCATATCCTTTGTAGGGACATGGATGCAGCTGGAAACCATCATTCTCAGCAAACTATTGCAAGAACAGAAAACCAAACACTGCATGTTCTCACTCATAGGTGGGAATTGAATAATGAGATCACTTGGACACAGGAAGGGGAACATCACACACCGGGGCCTATTGTAGGGTGTGGGGAGGGGGAAGGGATAGCATTAGGAGATATATCTAATGCAAATGATGAGTTAATGGGTGCAGCACACCAACATGGCACATGTATACATATGTAACAAACCTGCATGTTGTGCACATGTACCCTAGAACATAAAGTATAATAAATAAATAAGTGAGTTTTTAAAATTAGCTCCTCATGCATTTTGGGCTATTATGTACACTTTATTAAATGTTTATCCAGTTTTTAAATTTAATTGACACATAATAATTGTATGTATTTATGGGGTATGGTGCGCTATTTTCATACACATATATTAATCTATAATGATCAAATCAGGGTAATTAGCATATACATCACCTCAAACATGTATCTATGTTTTAGAATATTCAAACACATATTAGATATATGTGTTTAGAATATTCAAAATGTGCCCTTCTAGCTATTTGAAAGCATACAATACACTGTTGTTTATTATAGTCCCCCTATCGTGCTACAGAACACTAGAACTTATTCTTCCTATCATTAATGAAGATTTCACAGTCCATTGTCTAAGTAATCAAAATCAGGAACTCTAAAGTCCAACAGCTTCTATTATTGAAGTAGAAGATGAATATGTAAAGTTAATAATAATGACTTTAATCACACATTAACAAAGCATGCAAAGTGGCAGTAGAAAGCAGTGGAGGTGAAATGTTTTCTTCTCTTTCTCTCTTTATTAGATAAAATAGAGATTAAAGTTAAATATGTGGAATTTAAAATGGATTTCTGCTTCAGAATCACAAGAGAAGATTAAAGCAAATGAAACATCCAGCTTAACTCCATGTGATTGGTTTCAATTTTCACAAGATTCCTGATAAAAACTCTTAGTTCACTAAGAAAAAAAAAAAATCATTTTAAAATGCAAATAATAGCCAATTTAAATCAAAGCCAATATGCTTAGTGGTGAAACACATAAATACTGACACTGAAATCAAGATTAGGACAAGATTGCTTATTATTAGCTTTATTCTTTAACACTATTGTGAAAAAAATCTAGCCAAAGAGGGGGAAGAAGAAGTTGAGTTTCTTTTTCCTGCCCAGTACTGATCCTGTGGGTATACTGAGGAAACTGGCCCCAGATTGCAGGTTTTGTCTATGTCTCTGAAGCATCTGAGCTTCTGGCTCTGACAGGAAGTATATGTGTGTCCTATGGCCTGGGACTACAGCCACTGCTCAGGAAGCAACTGTAGCTCCTTGTAGGGAAGAAGTGATGGGAGGCTCCTGTTCTAAGGATGGTCTGTGTGCTAGCTGCATAATCACCTGGCCTGGCTCTCAGCAGCAGATCACAACACTGAGCTGAGAACAAGCTCACTTTTCTGATGGGCAGTGGATGGACAGTGTCCCCCACTTGTGGTGATGTCAAGAGGGCCTGGCCTGGCCCTCCCTCATGAACTGGCTAGAATATTTAAAGAGAGTTTCCTGGCCAGATTTGGGGACCTCAAGCATGTGGCTAATCATTTCCATCTATTTGTTAGCCAGCCCAAGGCCCTGACTCAGGCCACCCTAGAAGCCAGGGCATAGACCACACAAATACAGATTAAAACAAAGACAGGAAAACAATTTCAACTTGAGTGCCAATTCCAATTGATCAGCGGAGTCTGCCTGGAGCACTGTGCTGAGGATGACTCTGAGACTGCCAAGGAGCCAGCAGCCTCTGTCTGCACCAGCTATTGAATTAGCATACAGGAGAGGAGTTTATCTTCAAACCAGCGTCAGATGGTGATGGCACTTGAAATACTTCACAGGGACAACCTTAAAACCATCAGTTCATTTATGCCCTGGAGGCAGAGCAGTTAGGAAAGCTGACTCTGGTCTCTGGGGACCAGGTCATTTAGAAAACAAAACTGGTCATTTAGAAAAAACAAGCCAAAGCTAGATTTCTGAGGAAACTACGAGAATATGATTAACCCAAGGGCATGGGGAAAGCATGATGTGAAAGAAAGCAGTGCAGTTAGTGACAGATTTCACAAAAAAAGTAGTAGAGTAGTAAACAAGGGGCAAGATACAAATGAGTGGGCATTTTGGTAGCTATTCCTTAAGTAAGAAACTGCTTCCAAAAATTTCTTTTTCACAGAGAATAGCTGCTTACAGGATAGGTGCCATGTTCAAGTGGGTAAGTAATTGAAGCCAAGTTGTCTCTAAACACTATTTTATAAAGCTATAAAATAATCATATTTCAAAAGTGTATAGAGTTCGTTCTGCTAGAATGCTTGTTTGTAAAATGACAATTGGCTCCAATGCTATTGATATATTAGGGAACAATCTGAGCACAATAAAAATTCTGATTTTGCTGATGCACAATTTCATTTCCCAGAAACACTAGGTGAATGAAGAAAACTGCATCCAGCTAAGCCACACAGAAATACACATGAGCCACAGAGAAATGCACAAAACACTCACACCTCAAATATCTACCGCCTTCCTTGGTTCAGCACATGTATTATGAGACACACACATCCACATCAGGAGTTATGACCTTCCATCTGTTCTCAGATTACCCTCCTTCCACCACTGCAAAAGAATCACAACCTGCAGCTCTTCTTGCTGGAGACTTCCACAAGTAAACTTTAGGTCTTTTTTAAAGTAAACTGAAATATTTATTGTACTATTTATCATTCTTAATCATTTAACTCAGGTAAAACTGTGCTATCATTTTTATTAGATGCCTATCTTTTATTTTGTGTGTCAATTAGAAAGATTTTGTGTATTATGTCCCTAACCCCATTTTTCCCATAAGACTTGTGATTTTTATTGTTTGATTTGGCATAGTACAGTGATTTTTAAGAACATAAATTGCATTATAACAGAACCAACTGTATAACCAAACAATTAAAGAGAAACAAAGTCTAAAAATATAAAGATTTTACAAAGTAAAAAAGTTGAAAGCACTTCAGACCATGAAATGAATCGCACTTTGGATATATTCCAGGGTGAAATTAAAATTTTACAAGCTTTATTTACCAGAGATACATTTGATGAAAAAATATAAGGATTCTATTTACTACAAATCTCAGGAATTCCCAGGACATAAAGGAATGCATGCAAAATTTTAGAAAAATAAAAACCACCTTTATTCCCCATTGCTATAGGAACTAGGATGTACTAGGTTTTATATAACTTTAGTAAAATACTGACAAAAATTTATAGTGTGGGCCATGGGAGAGCAGTCAAATCCAGAGGAATCCTTAAAAACAAAATAAACTCTTATAGGACATTCTCTTTTAAAACTCTGAATAGTTGTGTTATCAAAACCTAACCAGAAAAATCTTATCTGAGAAACAGCACATACTATATTTTCTATTATAAATAAAAAATAACTTTTTCTCATTAGAAGGATAAAGATTAACTTGCTGAAAAATAACTCCAGTGCCAACTCTGAGACAAGGTAAGTTCAATCAGCCAGAGTTCAGAATCATAATCTTAACAAGTAAGAGAGCATGAGGTAAGTTCAGCTATATTTTTATGGCCTTGAATAAACAGAAGACTTTGTTTCTGAAACACAAGTGACCTTTACGAGTAGCAAATAGTTTCCTCCTAAAATACCCATACTTCTGACCATGGCTATTTTCATGTACCACATTACTTAAGCTGGAATTTTAACTGAATAATCAAAGTAACACTTACTTAGCCTAGCAGTTATTTATTTGGCCAGCTCCTGTGAAAACCACATTATGTTCCTGGGATAACTTTGCAATTTAACAATTCACTTGCTTTTCCATTCCTGGTCTCAATTTTTAACCCCAGGCTGCTCGAGGAACGATTTATATTAAAATAAACAGGGCCGGGCATGGTGGCTCACTCCTGCAATCCCAGCACTTTGGGATGCTGAGGTGGGTGGATCACCTGAGGCCAGGAGTTCAAGACCAGTCTGGCCAAAAATGGTGAAACCTCATCTCTACAGGCCTGTGATCCTAGCTACTTGGGAAGCTGAGGCAGGAGAATCGCTTGAATCCAGGAGGGGGAGGTTGCAGTGAGCCGAGATTGCACCACTGTACTCCAGCCTGGGTGACAAAGCAAGACTCCATCTCAAAAATAAATAAATTAATAAACAACAAACAAACTTATCTTTCAGCCAAGTTTGTGTTTACTGCCCAGGAACTCATAAAATGTGGCAGGTAAGAATCTCTGTTTATTGTCCACACAACAAAGATAAAAGAAGAATAAAATAATAAACAACTAGTTTTGGATTATTAACCAAAAAACTAACCACCTTGTTTTCAGAATGGAGGTCAGTGAAATCATTCAGATATACTCAAAATCTCAAACAGGTATTATACATCCATATGGTAACTAAACATTCAGAGAGAATAACACAATATTTGAGCAGAAACTAACTGCTACAGAGGTCTGCAGGACTACAGAAGATCTAATTTCCGTAGACTTTCATTCCTGTATTCTTATACCTATGACCCTTCTCCCTAAGAAACAAACTTGTTGAAGTTACCTCCTGATTAAAAAGTACTCTGTAGAAATTTTCATCAAAATAAATAAATAAATAAGCTGATTGACAAAGAAGGAAAAGCAATTCAATGGGAAAAGGATTGTCTTTTCAACAAGTGGTATTGGAACTACTGAATGTTCACATACAAAATACATATCTAGACACAGACTTTATACTTCTAACAAAAATTAACTTTTCAAAATGAATCATAGATCTAAATGTAAAATTTTTTTAAATGTATAAAATTCTTAGAAAATAACATAGGAAAATATCTAGGTAAGCTTGTGCTTGGTGATGACTTTTTAGATACAACACCAAAAGCACAGACCCATGAAAGAAAAATTGGTAAGTTTGACTTTATTAAAATTAAAAACTTCTGCTCTGTGAAAGACAATGTAAAAAGCATGAAAAGACGAGCCACACAGTGATATAAAAATCTTTGCTGGTATACAAAAGATACAAAGAACTCTTAAAACTCAAAATAGGAGAACAACTCAATTCTTTTAAATAGGCAAAAAAAAAAAATCTAAACAAACCCTTGGCCAAAAGATGAACAAATAACAAATAAGTATAGGAAAAACATGTTCAATATCATATGTCATTAGGGAATTGCAAATTAAAACAACAAAGAGATACCACTACATATCCATTAGAATGGCCAAATCTAAAACACTGACAACACCAAATGCTGACAAGGACATGGGGCAACAGGAACTCTCATTCACTGCTGAATGGAATGCAAAATGGTACAGCCTCTTTGGAAGATACTTTGACAGTTTCTAACAAAACTAAACATACTCTTACCACATGATCCAGCAATCATGCAATTTGGCATTTACTCAAGTGAGTGGAAAATTTATGTCCACACCACACAAAAATCTGCCCACAAATAATTATAGCAGCTTTGTTAATAATTACTGAAATTAAGAAGCAACCAAAATGTCTTTCAATAAGTGAATGGATAAAGAAACTGTAGTACATCCATACAATGGAATATTATTCAATAATAAAAATAAGTGAGCTATCAAGCCTCAAAAAGACATAGAGGGGAATCTTTAATGCATATTTCTAAGTGAAAGAAGACAATCTGAAAGGGATACACTCTGTGTGATTGCAACTATGGTTGACCCTTGAACAATACAGATTTTTGAACTGTGCAGGTCCACTTATAGGTGGATTTTTTCAAAGTTACATCAAATATGACTGCCTCCCCTTCCACCTCCTCCACCTCTGAAATCCCTGAGTTAACAAGACCAGCCACTCCTCTTACTCTTCCTCCTCAGGCTACTCAATGTGAAGTGACAAGAATGAAGACCTTTATGATGATCCACTTGCACTTAATAGGTACAAAATATATTTTCTCTTTCTTAAGATTTTCTTAGTGACATTTTCTTTTGTCTATCTTACTTTATTGTAAGAATACTGTGCATAATACACATAACATACAAAATATGCATTAATCAAGTATTTACATTAAGCTTCTGGTCAACAGTAGGGTATTAGTGGTTACGTTTTGGGGGAGTCAGAAGTTATACATCAATTTTCAACAGCACAGGATTCAGTGCCCCTCCCCTGTGTTGTTCAAGGATCAATTGACTATGAGATTCTGGAAAAGGCAAAACTATGGAAACAGTTTAAAAAAAAAAAAATCAATGACTACTGGGCACTGGGGTGAAGGAGAGAGGAACGAATAGAGCACAGGAAATTTGGGGGCAGTTAAACTAGTCTATATGACACTGTAACTGTGGACACATGTCATTATGCATCTGTCAGAACCCACTGAATGAACAATGCAAAGAGTGAATTCTGATGTGAACTATAGACCTCAATAATAATGTATCAGTATTAGTTCATCAAATGTAAAAATGTACTGCACTAATGTAAGATGTTAATAATAGGGGAAAATGGGGGTAACACGAAGGTAGACATGGGAACTCTCTGTAATTTATGCTTAATTTTTCTGTTAATATACTTCAAAAAACAAAGTCTATTAAATTAAGACAGACACACAAAGAATTAAACTGAAGCTAAAATCAACTGCCAAATGTCACAATTAAATACAAGTAAAGAATATACAAACTAAAATATTAAAGTTCACTTTCTCCATAAATATGACCTATACTTCTCTCTAAATTTGCCATGAGCTAATTCCTGAGAAGGAGTTCAGGGTACTCTTGACACTGTCTATGCCAGCACTGTCCAACAGACATATAATGTAAGCCACATATGTAATTTTAATAGTAGTAACATTAAACGGAGCAAAGGGAAATATACAAAATTAATCTTAATACCTATATTTAAACCAATATACTCACAATATTATCATTTTAACATGTAACCAATACAAAAATTATTAATGAGACATTTTACCTTCTTCAAAATCTTTGAAATCTGGTTGTATTTTATACCTACAGCACATGTCAATTCATATACTACATTTTCATCATTAATACTTAATCTCAGTTTAGGTTTTATAAAATTCATAATTTAAAAAAATAGATTCACAAAAGCAAGTTGTTCCAAAGACACTTAAAATATTCCAATATCTAAATACAGTACCAAAAAATCATTGTCCTTTAATACATTTACATCTACATTGACAAAGCTGGTTTGTCCTTTTTTATAATTGATTTGACTTTGATGAAAACATTTATCAATTTCAAAACTACATCAATCCAAAACAAGTAAATTTATTAACTCTGGGTGTCAATGATGTATTAATGGAATTAAGTTCAAGCAATATTGTATAAATTGAAAAACAACACTAAACTTACCATTATCAATATAGCATTCATCAAATTGTTCTTGTGGTTTTTCACATCAAGTTTACATAACACTGTACTATAATTATAATCAGCTGCATATGTTTTTTATGTGTAAAAACATAATTATTATTTGTATTGAAAGTTTCAACAACCAGCTAGGTTATAAAATGTTTTTCCCCTCCCAATGTGATATTGGTGAGAAAACACAAATCACACCAAGATTTTTCTTTTGTCTTTGATTATTTGTCAGGTATTTATTTCTCAAGAAAATCTTAAGAGTCAGCAGTATGATAAATCCTTGTAAAACTCTTCTGCAACTCAACCACAGAGTACTGGCAAAGCGCACAAATCCATTAAATTCACTGTCTTCTATTCCTTCTAATAGTTCCACAAATTGGCAATAATTAAAATCATTGGCAAATAAATGAATGAATTTAACAATTAAATCCATGACATTTTTCATAGAGTCTACTTCAAAAAACTAAATGCAAATATTTTCATTACGTGTCATGAAGTAGAATTATCCAGTATGGAAAACATTAGTCTCACACTTTAAAAATGTCATGTCTGGATTTTTTGACTTACCATAGCTAGAGCACCATTCTCTATGAGCAAACTAACCATATAAACAATTTTTTAAAAATCTACACCACAAGTTCATTTATTTAGGCCATGAATTGACATTTATTTGTACATCTTGAAAACCTCTGAAAATAACTGTATGGAAAGTATTAACTGGGTGGTATCTCATGTAATATGACTCACCTAAAGCCAAAAAGTAAAAACCTACTTGCAATTTTTTAAACTTAGACTCAGTTGATCTTCCTTATTGTTGGAAAGGCCATGTATTCTACGGACAATTGTCTAACCTTTCACTTTTAGGCTTCTCCTCATACTTTTGCAATAAAATTTCGGTAACTGAAATAATTTCTTTTACAATACCTCTGACCAAAACAGGCTCTCTCTTGAGGCAGGAACCAAGTTGATCAAATCTACAGATCCTGTTGAAATCATATGAAAAATATTTATTGTGGGCCCCTTGACCATATGCACAGCCCCAGAGGGCAATCTCTCAGGTTCCTTGCCTCCTTCCTTCTCCCCCTTGCTCAGCGGAGTCCTGAGCAAGCCAGTCCCTGCAACAAGCTGCTAACAAAGTTGCATTGCAGAAAAGCGCAATAATGGTGCCAGGAGAGTGTGTCCAGCAAGCCACTGAGACTTGAACCAATGAAGGAAGCATAAGGCTTCACTGCAACCTCCGCCACCCGGGTTCAAGCGATTCTCCTGTCTCAGCTTCCCGAGTAGCTGGGATTACAGGCACCTGCCACCACGCCCAGCTAATTTTTGTATTTTCAGTAGAGACAGTGTTTCACCATGTTGGCCAGGCTGGTTTCGAACTCCTGACCTCAGGTGATGCACATGCCTAGGCCTCCCAAAGTGCTGGGATTACAGACGTGAACCACCGCACCTGGCCACCTTCTTCCATTTTCATTTTGTCCTTTATTGTTCTGGTACTAGCTTCTGTATCTCCACTTAATTCTGCATCAGTAGTATATTTTCTTTATATAAATTTTTGCCATATTTGCATTTTTATATTAGAAAGCTACGCAATAATACAGTAATTGAAATAACCATTTTATAATACATAAATACCATGTATGTAATACATGTATAACAAATATCTATATTATTACTAATCTACAATCTACAAAGGTATTATTGGAAATCATGTTGTCTGTATAAAATATTCAAATGAACACATTACAAAGTTACATTCATGTGTAGAAAAATTTATTTTCAAAAACTCATTTGAATTATTCCACTGACAATTAAATCAGTGATATATTTCTGTGTAATTTTCAAAACAATGTACATGCCTCATACACATCCTACAATACAGTGATATCTCATACAATGCAACAGTAAACTAAAATGTAGTCCTACCAAAGAATAAAGCTGTTTGGTAAAAACATATTTTACATTGTCTCAGTTTTTAAAATTAATTAAAGCTAAAATAAAGTTAAAAATTCAGTCCCCTATAGTACTAGCTGGATCTCAAGTGCTCAATAGCCGTATGTAACCAGTTCCTACCATACTGGACAGTGGCCATTTGTATGCTTAAGGTTAAATTAATGTCTTTTAAAATCATATATTTCCTACAAATTTAAATGCAAGCAAATTACTTACATTTTCCCCTTTTGCCTTCATTTTTTTCTCTCAATGTAAAGCAAACAGAATTATTAAGTATTACAGTGTTAGAAGGTACAATAAAGATCAATTAATCTAATCATCCCTATATTGCACTTTCTTAAAGTTGATTTTCATTTATTTTGCTAAATGTTTTCTTTTTCTAGTATACAATTAGAAATCTAAAAACACAGGAAACCTGACTACCACTAGTTTAATGCAACTCATATTTTTATTTATGCAATAAATACTAAAAACTGATATCAATCCGCACGAAAATTTTCTGCACTGCTAATGGTTTTACTTTTAAAAGTACACACATTCATCTCTTGGAGATCCTTCTAAGAATCCAAAATACTTCTCTGAAACTGGTTCTAAGAAGTTAACTGAATTTTTAATATAAGGACTTAATGTGTATAGATTACTTAAGAGAATCATAGCTCTCCAAATGAAATTTTGCACAAGATATTAATGAAATATATAAAAAATTCAAAAACAATTGCTAAAGGGTACAGGGCTTCTTTTTGGAGTGATGAAAATATTCTAAAATGAGACAGTGGGGGTAATTGCACACTATAAATACACTGAAAACTAATGTATTATAAATTTAAAAGGGTAAATTTTGTGGTGTATAAATCTTAATAAAACTGCTATGAAAAATTCACAAATGCCTCCTGCATTTATGCTCAATCTATTAGTGAAAAATAAAATCTCTCCATGACCACATATCAGATAAGCAATATTACTAATGCATATATTGAAATAAGAGTTACTTTAAAATATTTATATAGATCCTATTGGTCTCATATATACATAGAAATGCACACAAAAATATCAGCAAGAGTGAATAGGCAAAAAAATAATGTGGAACATTAACTTTGTATGTATTGCTATAATTTTTTACATCATGTGTGATGATATGTAATGAAAAATAAGAATTTTTGAAAACATTTGCATCTCCCTTAATTTACACTTTTTCTACCTTCATTTACACTTTCTACTTGAAACACTTGCTTTAACCCCTAAAAATACATAAAAGAAATGTTCTTGTAATAGTTCCTACAACCAAAAACACTTTCATTAAGTATGCTTTCTATGCTCCCCAATCAAAACATTTGTATAACATAGAAATAATGAAAGATACAAACATTGGACTCCTTACCAGGCTTTAAGTTTTACCTTCTCTGTCCAATACTTTTTATCTTTCTAAGTAAATCCAGCAGCCACTACAAAATATCTAAGAAAGAGTAAACATCCGAGACATATTTGTTGAATGAAAAATAACAAATGTGTTCATTCTCATGGGGGACACTACTTCTGAGTGTACACCCTGACCATCCTCCTTCTTCAAACAACGTTACATTTATTCATATACCTACTCTTTCCTACGAAGTCTGATAAAAAGCTGACCTATCCCAGCTCTAGGTTATGCCTGACTGGAATAAAAGCAATCTTTTCCCCTTTCCCAGTTCAAGAAAAGACATACTGGCCGGGCGCGGTGGTTCACACCTGTAATCCCAGCGAGGCGGGCAGATCACGAGGTCAGGAGATCAAGACCATCCTGGCTAACACGGTGAAACCCTGTCTCTACTAAAAATACAAAAAATTAGCCAGGCATGGTGGTGAGCTACTCAGGAGGCTGAGGCAGGAGAATGGCCTGAACCTGGGAGGCAGAGCTTGCAGTGAGCCAAGATCACGCCACTGCACTCCAGCCTGGGCGACAGAGTGAGATTCTGTCTAAAAAAAAAAAAAACAAAGTAAGAAAAGACATATTACCCACCTCTGGCATATTAGAGGAGATCTACTAGGAGAAGATTCTTCAGAAGGTACCCCTGTTCCTTACAGACACTATCTTGTCTGCAACCTACCTGATACCTGCCACTAGCTTGAGGATTAAGCCTCTATCAAGGTAGAAAGGTGAAGAGGCAGAAAAAACTTGGGTGACATTAAGGTATTAATCCACCAGCCCTGAAGCCTGCTTGACTACTGAACTTACTCTTATTTGACATAATGTCCTTCCCTCATTATTTAACAAGTTGGATTTGGAGTTGCAACCCCAACTACATCTATTTGATAAAATTCCTCTAGTTCTACCTGACCGGGCATGGTGGCTCATGCCTGTAATGCCAGCATTTGGGAGGCCGAGGTGGGCAGATCATTTGAGGCCAGGAATTCGAGACCAGCCTGTCCAACACGGTGAAACCCCGTCTCTACTAAAAGTACAAAACTTAGCCAGGCATGGTGACGCACACCTGTGATCCCAGCTACTCAGGAGGCTGAGGTAGGAGAATTGCTTGAACCCGAGAAGCAGAGGCTGCAGCGAGCTGAGATCATACCACTGAACTCCAGTCTGGGTGACAGAGCAAGACCCTGTCACCGAAAGACAAAAAAAAAAAAAAAAATTCCTCTAGTTCTATAAGTTGTGATCAGAACCACAAAGATAGTGGAAGTACTCCAACAACACAAAAGTTACGTGTTATTTTTTCTTTTAGTCAAACTACTTGGCCTCTAATTCCAAGCATTCTTTAATCACACCTCAGGTTTCACTGAATGACCAGAAATTGGTTGACATATTTAGGTAGGACCCATCTTATGAATGGCAGGTAAAGGACAACCGCAAAACACAGAACTTCCAGAAGACATGAAACATTCGATTGCTCTGCGTTTTCCCTAACTAGAGGACTAGTGTCAGGAAGAATGCACTATGACATTTGTTTTAGGAGTTCCAGCATTCTATAAGGCTTCATAGGTGGTATTTTTCCACCAAGGTCTACACTAAGTGGTTCCATTTGGACCCCATAACAACATGTTATCATCTGCAAAAGAAAAACATTTGGTAAAAAGAATTCTTTGTTCCAAACACCTAAAAGGACTTCCATAAACAATAAAGAAAATAAAAGATTTTAAACAATTGAAAACATTTTTTCCCAAAACTAAAACACATTGGAAACCTGGTACTGAATCAAGTTCCCAACAGCAGAACAGCTGTAATCACAAAATAACTGCAAAGAATGAGAAAAACATGTAAACAAAATGTCCAGTTTAATATCCAACCAATCTGCTCCTTTAAAAACTGTACTTCAGTCAAATCACCATCATCATGAAAAAGAAAAGAAAAATGTCTATAAAGTAGGCAAGACCCAACAATTAAAATACTAAGGAAGTTGATCAGTTTTTCCTTTTTTTAACCTTTAAGTAACTTATTTTCTAAGAATGTCAATGGTAAAAACAGCCATACAATTAACACAATGCATTTATTCAATATGAATGATTTGTTGAATAATGAATATGAAATGAACTTTTATTCAATTATATTTATGTTCTAGATACTCTGCAAAGACCTGGGAAGTAAAGTTAATAATAAGGTAATAAAAGATAATGCCCTTCCTTCAAAAGTCTACAACATAGTCCACCCCACCCTGTCATCCCTGTCACTCTTATATAACTGCCCTAACTCAGATATGTCATCACCTTCCACCCATATAGCTTAAGCCAAATATTTAAAAGTCATTCTTGACTCTTCTCTTTCTTTTTTTTTTTTTTTTTTTTTTTTTGAGATGAAGTCTCACTCCGTTGCCCAAGCTGGAGTGCAGTGGCGCTATCTCAGCTCACTGCAACCTCCACTCCCCGCGTTCAAGCGATTTTCCTGCCTCAGCCTCCCAAGTAGCTAGGACTACAGGTATGTGCCACCAGGCCCGGCTAATTTTTGTATTTTTAGCGGAGATGGGGTTTCACTATGTTTGCCAGGCTGGTCTTGAATTCGTGATCCACCCACCTCGGCCTCCCAAAGTGCTGGGATTACAGGCGTGAGCCACCGCGCCTGGTCGACTCTTCTCTTTCAACACACAATCCATCAGCAAACCCCATCAGTGTTAGTTACCGTCAACATACAACTGGAAGTCAACCACTTCTCACCAAATCTACTGTTAGGGCCCAACTCCAGGCCACCATCAAATCACTCCTTGACTACAGCAACAGCCATCTAGGTGGTCTCCCTGCTCCACTCTTGCCTCTCTACCTGTTTTCCACAAGGCAAACACAAAGACCTTCTCAAGACATAAGTCAAATCTCATCAGTCTCCTGCTCAAATCCCTTCAATGACTTCCTTCTACCACCAGAATAAACCTCATTATCTAATCTAGAACTACCTCTCTAATCCTACACACCACTACTGGTCTCTCATCCACTAACCATCAGCCTAACTGGCTTTGTTTCTGTCCTTTGAACAATCTGACTTCATTGTCATCTCTGCTACAATCTGGTTTCTTCACCTAGGTCTTCTTCAGGTAGCTGCTACTCTTATTATTTAGGTCCTACCATAACTTGACAGCCCAGCTAAAGCAGAAACCCACAGCCTAGGCATTTTAGCCTGTTGTTTTTCTGTTTTATTATTTTAACTAAACTTTTTATTGAAGTGTCACACAATTACTGAAAGGTGCAGAAACTTTGTGCATACATCTCAATGAATTCTCACAAAGTAAACACAGCCATATAGCTATCACACAGATCAAGAAAGAGTCTCCCCAGATCTCTACGTTTAATCACTACCCTCACAGTGAGGTAACCACAATCCTGATTTATAATTTCATAGATTAGCTTCACCTGCTGTCAAACTTTAGCTAAAGTGAATCAAACAGATGTACTTCATTTTCTCTAGCTTATTTCACTCAAGGCTTTGTTATTGAGATTCACCCATGTTGCTAAGCATAATAGAAATATACTCATTATCATAAAATCTTTATAATATTCCATTTTATGATATACCAGAATGTATTTGTCCATTTACTAGTATAAGGACATTTGTGTTACTTCTAGTTTGAGACAATTCCTGATACTGCTGCTATGTAAGTTCTTGTACAAATCTTTCAGTAATGTGTTCTACTTAATATCTGTCTAGTGGAACTGCTGAATCATACTATATGCACATATTCAGCTCTAGTAGATACCACTAGATAGAATTCCAAAGTGATATGACCAATTAAAAAAACCCAGAAGCAGTATATGAGAGTTTCAGATAATGTTTGCAAACATTTGGCATTGTCTCCTTTTTAATTTTAGTCATTTTGGTGAACATATCGTGGTATGTTGTGCTTTTGATTTGCATTTCCCAGATAACTAATAAAGTTAAGTATCTTTTCATGTTCATTGGCCATCTGGACATCTTCTTGTATGACATCCTTTTTCAAGTATTTTGCCCATTTTTCTTTTTTTAAAATTGATTTTTATAGTTCTTACTATATTCTGGATACAAATCCTTTTTTCAGAAATGTATTACAAATATCTTATCATCCTCTGTGACTTAATTTTTCATTCTCTTTGTAGTATCTTCTGATAAAGAGTTCTTAATTTTAGTGTTCACCAATTTATCATTTTTCCACTTAAGGTTAGTGTTTATTGTGCTTATTTAAGAAACCTCTGTCTTTAAGTTCATAACTCTTACAAAATTTCTTCAAAAGGTTTATTGCTTTCATCTGATATGTTTAATTTACAATCATATTAAGTCGATTTTTCATATATGATGTGAATTAGGGGTCAAAATACTATTTTCCATGAGGATATAATTTTGATCTAATACAATCCTTGAAAATGACATCCTTTTCCACTATATCATTAATGTTACTTTTGCGGAAAACAGTTTCTATTTGCCTATTCTCATGACAATTTCAAAGTCCCTTTATAAATCTGGTTGTGTAAGTCCTCCAGTTTTGTGTTTTTACTTCAAAGCTGCCTTGATGGCCCCTTAGCTTTTTACATAAATTATAAAATCAATTTCCATACCATCACCCTCCCTGCAAAAAAAAATTAATAAAAATAAATTTTCCAGGATTTCTATTGAGATTGCATCTTTTTCTTATTTTAGGTTCAGGGACATATGCACAAGTTTCTTATATAGGTAAACTGTGTGTTACAGGGTTTGATATACAGATTATTTTGTGGCTTGGGTAAAAAGCATAGTATACAATAGGTAGTTTCTCAATCCTCTCCCTCCTCAAGTAGGCCCTGATGTCTGTTGTTCCCTTCTTTGTCTCCATGTCTACTCAGTGTTTATCTCACTTAGAAGTGACACATGTGGCATTTGATTTTCTGTTCCTGCATTAGTTCACTTAGGATTATGGACTTCTAGCTCCATCCATGTTGCTGCAAAGGCATGATCTAGTTCTTTTTCATGGCTGCATAGTATTCCATAGTGTACATTTTCTTTATCTAGTCTACCATTCATGGGCATGTAGGCTGGATTCCATTACTTTGCTATTGTGAATAGTGCTGTGATGAACATCTGTGTGCATGCATCCTTAAGGCAGAATGATTTAAATTCCTATATTAGTCCATTCTAACATTGCAATACAGAAATATCTGAGCCTGGATAATTTATAAAGAAAAGAGATTTAATTGGCTCATGGTTCCACAGGCTGTACAGAGAGCATGTTGCTGGCATCTGCTTAGCTTCTGGGGAGGCCTCAGGAAATGTACAATCATGACTGAAGGTGAAAAAGGAGCAGGTACCTCACATGGCCACAGCTGGAGAAAGAGAGAGTAGGGGCAGTTGCTACACACTTTTAAATGACCAGATCTCACAAGAACTCACTCATGAGAACAGTACTAAGAGGATGGTGCTAAACCATTCATGAGAAACTCACCCCCATGATCCAATCACCTCCCACTAGGCCCTATCTCCAATTGGGAAATCACAAATTGACATGATTTGGGTAGGAACATATCTCTAAACTGTATCAATTTCTTTGGGTATATACCCAATAATGGGAATGCTGGGTCAAATGGTACATCTGTTTTTAGTTCATTAAGAAATCACCACACTGGTTTCCACAATGACTGAACTTATTTACATTTCAACCAGCAGTGTATAAGAATTCCCTTTTTCCACAACCTCACCCCACGTTTTGTTTGTTTTGTTTTTGTTTTTGTTTACTTTTTAGTAATAGCCATTCTGACTGGTGTGGGATGGCATCTCATTGTGGTTTTGATTTGCATTTCTCTAATGACTAGTGATGTTGAGCATTTTTTCATATGCTAGTTGGCTATGTGTATGTCCTCTTTTGAAAAGTGTCTGTTCATATCATTGGTCCACCTTTTAATGGGGTTGTTTGGTTTTTGCTTGTTAATTTGTTTAAGTACCTTATACATTCTGGATATTAGAATTGTGTCAGATGTATAGTTAGTAAATATTTTCTCCCCTTCTGTAGGCTGTCTGTTTACACTGTTCATAGTTTCTTTTGTGGTGCAGAAGCTCTTTAGTTTAACTAGGCCCCATTTGTCAATTTTTGTTTTTGATGCAATTGGTTATCACATCTTCGTCATAAAATCTGTGACAGGGCCTATGTCTAGAATAAAATTTCCTAACATTTTTTATAATAGTTTCAGTAGGAATGGCACCAGTTCTTCTGTATATATCTGGCAGAATTTGATTGTGAATCCATCTGGTCCCGGGCTTTTTCTGGTTGTTAGGCTTTTTATTAGTGATTCAGTTTCTGAACTCATTATTGGTCTGTTCAAAGATTCCATTTCTTCCTGGTTCAATCTTGGGAGATTATATGTCTCCAGCAATTTATCCATTTCTTCTAGGCTTTCTAATTTGTGTGCATAGAGGTTTTCATAATTGTCTCTGAGGGTGTTTTGTGCTTCTGTGGGGTTGGTGGTAATGTCTCCTTTGTCGCTTCTGATTGTGCTAATTTAAATCTCCTTTTTTCCTTATTAGTCTAACAAGTGGTCCATTGATCTCATTTATGCTTTCAGAGAACCAGCTTCTGGACTCTTTGATCTTCTGTATGGTTTTTCACATCTGTTTCCTTCCATTCAAATCTGATTTTTGGTTATTTCTTGTACTCTACTAGCTTTGGGGTTGGTTTGCTCTTGTTTCTCTAGTTTCTCTAGATGTGATGTTAGGTTGTTCATTTGAGAGCTTTCTAACTTTTTTTTTTGAGACAGAGTCTCACTCCGTCACCCAGGCTGGAGTGCAGTGGCATGTTCTCGGCTCACCACAACCGCCGCCTCCTGGGTTCAAGCAATTCTCTTGCCTCAGCCTCCCAAATAGCTAGGATTACAGGCACCCGCCACCATGTCCAGCTAATATTTGTATTTTTAGTAGACACATGGTTTCGGTGTGTTGGCCAGACTGTTCTCAAACTCCTGACCTCAAGTGATCCACCTGCCTCGGCCTCCCAAAGTGCTGGGAATACAGGCGTGAGCCACTTTCTAACTTTTTTATTTGAATGTTTAGCACCATAAAGTTCCCTCTTAACACTCCTTTAGCTGTGTGCCCAAGATTCTAGTATATTGTATCTGTGTTCGTATTCGTTTCAAAGAATTTCTTGATTTTGGCCTTAATTTCATTGTTTACACAAAAGTCATTCAGAAGCAAGTTTTTTAATTTCCATATAGTCATGTGGCTTTGAGTGATTTTCTTAGTGTTAATTTCTACTTGCATTGCACTGCGATCTGAAAGTGTGTTTACTATGATTTTAGGGTTTTTTTTTTCTTTTTTAATTTGTTGAGGATTGTTTTATGCCTATGTGATCAATTTTAGAGTATGTACTACATGCAGATGAGAAAAATGTATATTCTGTTGTTTCTGGGTGGAGAGTTCTATAGATGTCTTTTGGGCCTATTTGGTCAAGTGTTGAGTTCAGGTGCCGAACATCACTGATAGTTTTGTCTCAATGATCTATCTAATACTGTCAAGTGGGGCACTGAAGTCTCCCACTATTATTGTGTGGTTATCTAAGTCTCTTTGTAGATCTATAAGAACTCATTTTATGAATGTGGATGTTCCTGGTGTTGAGTGTTCTGGTCCACAGGGCTCTCTCAGGTAACAACCACACTCGGCAGACAGGCCATATACTTGCCAGGTCAGCCCTACTCTGTTGTCTGAGTGCTTCACAGGGGTGCACCTGCCCACAGAGTTTAGGCAGAAGCAGGACCACTGGGCCGGAAGTTCTAATAGGTGTGGCTCATCTGGCTATGAGAGGTGGAGGAGGGTGAAGTCACCTACCTGCTGTCTGGTTGTTTCTCAGGAAAACAGAAGGTTGTGCCTGCGAGCTAAGTTCACACAGAAGTGGGACCACTGACTGGCTGGCAGCTCTATCACATATTGCCTGACTGGCTACCAGTGGCGGTGGTGGGTAGGGGCTCCCACCCCGCCATCTGGGTACTTCCGAGGACAGCAGAAAATTGCTGCTGCACCAAGTTCAGGCAGAAGCAGGACCACTGGGTCAGAAGTTGGCACTAAGCCTCATCCAGTGAAGGGGGAGTACAGCAATCTTACTGCTCCCAGGTCCCATGACTGAAGCCTCTGTTAGGGCTACAGTGCCACTGGTGGTCTGCTCCAGGACCTAAGGCTTATTAAAGTCCCTTTGGACTCAAAAGAGTTGCCCCTGAAAAACATCCTGACGGCTCTCTGCCTCAGTCCAGAAGCACAATGGCAGGGTGCTGGGGGTCCAGGGGGATTCTCCCGTTCCCAGTCTTGCAGAGGTCCCTATGGGAAGTATGAATACCTCAGGAGGCTCTCATTCACTCACCCTTTCCCATGTCTGAGAGGTTCTCCTGCACTGAACCTCGACAGACTGGTGTCCAGCTTTACTCCTCTCTGCTCTGTCTCCCTGCTGCCTTGATAGATGCCCACGTGGCTTCTCAGATGACTGGCCTGCAGGGTCAGGATTCACTAGCCCCTTTGCTTCCTTTCTGTCAACAGTGCACATGTGCTGTCTCTAGTCCACCATTTTGGCCCCTCCCCTGAGACTGCATCTTTTGAAATTGGTTGATGTGCACTCTATGACTCAGCATATAGTTAATTTGGTAAGTGTTCCATGTGCGTTACGTGACCAACTGTCACTGGACACAGTATTCTATACCTGTCAATTAGGTATTTTGTATTAATTGTATTGATTGAATTGTCTATATGTCCTTTCCAGGTTATTTTTTCCTGCTTATTCTATCAGCAATTGAGAAAGTTGTGCTTAAATCTCCCATTAAGATCATTCATTCGCCTATTTCTACTGCTAATTATTTTAGTTTTTGCGTTAACATTTGGAACATATCTATCTTCGAATGTATTGACCCTCTTTATTTCTAGTAATGTTTCTTCCTTAAAGTGCATTTTATCAAATATTAGTAAGGTTAAACCTAATTTCATTCGTATTTGCATAATATATTTGTTTCATTCTTTTATTTTCAGGCTTTCTGAGCGTTTAAATTTTAAAATTGTCTCTAAAGAGGCATCAGGTTTGTTCATTGGTCCAATTCATTAACAGTATAAGTCTTTAAATTGAAATACTTAGTTCATTTAAATTTAGCACAACTATTGATCTAATTGTGTTTATACTTACCATCTTACTATTTTCTATATGACACAGTTGTCTCTTTCTCCTCATTCCTTGCCTTCTTTTTGGATTAATAAAATGATTTTATCATCCTATTTTTTCCCTTGTATTAACTTTTTAGTTAAAATCACATTTTAGTATAATTTTAGTTAGATAATCTAGTTAGACAAATTTACTTACTAGAAATTTGGAATGCTTTAATTACAGTTACTTCCCTCCAGCCATTCAAATTGTTCTTATTATATCAATTGCATATATTTTTAAACCAACATTATTATTGTTCAATACCAACAATGTTTATGTTTATTCACCAATATGGTTACCCTTTATTGCTCTTCACTCCTTTCTGCATTTCCATGTTTCCATCAGGATTCCTTTTCCTTCTCTGTGAAGAGCTCCCTTTACTTTAATATTTCTTCTGGTGCAAGTTAGCTGGTGGTAAAGTCTCAGTTTTTGCTTGTTTGAAAACATCTTTATTTGCCTTTAAATTCTGACAACACTACTTATAAATGAAATTTGGAAGATCTCAAGTTTATCTGTTCTGAGGAAAACAGCATCAAATCTTTTGTGTATACATTTAGTTTTATTGTAAAAACAAAAGAAACATATATGTATTTTTAGGGTTTAAAACTGAGACTCTCCTTTCTCAGGAAAGAAAAGTAGAATTTACAAATGAAAAGGGACAAAATTAAAACAGAGAATGTCAATTCCAAGGATCTTACATATTTTGGATGATTTTGCAATCAGTAGAGCTCAAGTCATCACTAGAAGAGAATTCTGTTTTAAAAATATAAGTTCAACTTCAATTACCCATGCACAAGGAGAAGCCATGTTATCAAAATACCCACTTAAAGCCATTATCATTTCTGCTTCTGCTCCATTCTTTCTCTCCTCTTCTTGTAACACTAAATACCAACACATTGGAAATCCATCCTTTCCTGACTTAATTCCATTTTATAAGATTTTTCTTTTTTATTTAACAAGAGAAAGTGCATGTACATGATAATGTTAAATATCCATAATCACAAAAAGACATAGTGTAATCTCTGAATCTTTTAGAGAAAGTAAAATCAAGAATTTTGTGCACTAATGCAAAGGGGATAAGCACCCTCCAGCTTCCAGCAAAGCAAAGGGAGAAAATTTTCTTCTTTCCCACAGTGCATGTTGATGTGTTAGTTCCACATCACTACATTCACATTTTTTTAAGACAAGAAACTTGGAACAGAAATGGGAAGAGATGTTTTTTCCACTGTATTTTGCTCAAGAGTCTCCCACAAAGTAAGTGAAGAACCAGATCAGGGAGAGAGAAAGAGACCTTATTAGAACAAGGC
Source organism: Theropithecus gelada (assembly GCF_003255815.1). Taxonomy (NCBI): domain Eukaryota; kingdom Metazoa; phylum Chordata; class Mammalia; order Primates; family Cercopithecidae; genus Theropithecus; species Theropithecus gelada. The sequence goes on from NC_037672.1 coordinate 117,972,094, forward strand.
AACTGAGCACAAAAGGGGAAAAAATAGGAGATGGCAACTGGCTTCCAAAGAATGCAAAATTTCTAACAGTAAAAAGAGGGTCAGAATCTATCAGTATTCCTTTAGTTATCTTCTTCTTCAACCTTCCTCCCTCTTCCACATCATCACCATCTTCATCTTCTTCCCCTCTGCCTTCATCTTCTTCATCAAAATATGTTCCAAGTCTTCTTCATCATCATGATGAACATCAGCTTCTTCTCCTTCCCCTTCTTTATCTATCATATACGAAGCCAAGCTGTGCTTTAATAGCAGGTTTTTGTTTTGTTTCATTTTGAGACAGGGTCTCGTTCTGTAGCCTAGTCGGGCACCATCATAGCTCACTGACACCTCAACCTCCTTGACTCAAACAATCCTCTCATGTCAACCTCATGAGTAGCTAGGACAACAGGCATGTACCACCATGCCTGGCTAATTTCTTTATTTTTTGTAGAGATAGGGTCTTGCTTTGTTGCAATCTCTTCCCTGAGTCCCACTTAACTTCAGTCAACATTAAAGATGGGCCACCACTCTACTTGAGATGAAATCTGTTGGTGAGAATTTTATTTTAAAATAAGGTTTTTCAGCAAAATAAAAATCTTGCTTTGTGGCAAGACACTGTCTCTACAAAAAATAAAGAAATTATGGCTTCAAGCTGTCCCCCCACCTCAGCCTCTCAAACTGCTGCAATTATTTGCATGAGCCACCATGTCTAGTCCCAAACAGCATCTTTGATGAGCTCTCTTAATTCACCTGCACCTGCATCAGAATCATTGGCAAATCAGGTGAAGAAGGCCTGAGATTTTTCATGCTTCCTCTTCCAGACAGCTTTATTTTACTTCTGACATGATCATTTAATCAAATCCTTCTCAGATTCCCATTTAACTTTAGTCAACACTGAAGATGGGCCACTCTACTTGCGATGAAATTTGTTGCGAGGAACTTTATTTTAAAATAAGGTTTCTCAGCAAAATAAAAATCTATAATATTATTTAATATCTTTAAAATCTGTCACTTTCATTCTAAAGAGATAGCACAGCATCCTTCATTCATATCTCAAGCAAGGAAGTCACATGCACATAGTTGATTAACATTACCTCTAAATTTGAAATTCAGGAGATCAATTACAACCTCTTTTAAATAGTTTGAAGTTTGTTACATTTTTGTTCTACTTTGGAAATTTCCTCACTGGCTTGTTTGTAAAGTCTGTCTATTTCAATTTGTGCAACATCCCTGTGCTTAATATATATCTTCTATATTTATATATAAAATATTGTCTTGGTTTTAAGTAGTTTTACTAAGATATCTGTAGGTGTAACCATCTTTCTACTAACACTGCTTGAGGCTCATACAGCTTCCTCAATTCATCAGATAATGTTTTTTAAAAGTCCTGGAAAATTCTTAGCCATTACCTCATCAAAATTGCTTCTGTCCTATTTTCTACCTCCTGTCCTGCTAAGCTAAAAGGTCCTAACATTATAGATATATTAGATATTTTCACTGTCTCACATATCAATTTAGTCTCTGTAACTCATTTTTAATATTTTCTACTGACTTCTTTTCCTCTTCATTCATTCTGTCTTTTGTTTTGTCATACCTACTATGTAATTCACACACTGAGTTCTCTGCTCTAAAATATGAATCTGCTCTAAATGTATAAATTTGCCATTTATACATTTCGATTTTTTAGTAAAATTCTCCATCTCTTCCTCTTTTTGTCTCATCTTTTCTTCCATATGCTAGAGTATAACAGTCATGGTTATTACAAAGTCCTCATCTGCCAACTCCAATCAATATTTGAATCATCCTTAAGTCAGTTTCCATTGTCCAGCTTTTATTATTTTTAGTGATACGGTCCTATCTCTTCATGTCTAGTCATTTTTTATAAAATGCTGGATATTATATATTTGAAAGTTTAGAGGATCCAGGTATTATATTTCTCTGGAGTAGATTTACCCTGTTTTCTATCAGGCAGAGCAGAAACTGTTCACCTTAAATGAATCAGGGAGTGAGGTGATTCACAGCTGGGCTTCAGTTGCAGCAAGGCTCAGTCTGTTTCAGTGTACTATATTCCTACCCACAGCCCTACGGTGCTTCCAGTTCAAAGTATGGCATGCACTGAAAGCCTCTCCTCAGCAAGATGAGACCACAGAACACCTTGCTTTTCAGAAGCATGTGGCTTAACTTTACAGTATTCTGCCATGCAGCTTCATAATTCTGCAAATGTCTTAAGAAGGAGACAGCAATATTTTTTAGTCTCTTTGGGTCTCCAATATTGTTGCTTAACACAACAAGATTTCCAGAAGCTCTACCTATTTCTGTGTCCTCAAAGAGTAACCACAGGCTGAGCTCAGATTTTCAGTCTCTTGTCTACACCCAGAATCAGCAAAGTCTGACCACTTCCCCAAGAGAAAAGAAACTGCAGATTATCAGTTTATCTCTCCAAAATTATCACTTCGCTGGAGCGTTAGTGGCTCTAGGACTCCTTGCTTTAACACCCTTGAAGGCATTAAACAAATTATTTTTATATTTAACCTGTCTTTTGGAGTTGTTATCAGCAGTAATATTGATGTGTTCAAGTTCGTATCAGACAGAAGTTTTCTTGCCCTATTTTATTTTCTTTATACCATATATCACTACCTTTCACTATATTACTTATTAGGGGTGTTTTAATTCTATCTTTGCTACTAAAACATAGGCCCCAGAAGAACAAGGGCTCTACGGCATCCTAGGGGTAGCAATCATACTAAAGACTGTCTGACTGTCTGATAGCCCTCCTCTTTCCATCCCGCTTCACTCACCATGCCTATTTTTGGTTTGTGAAGAATTCCAAATGAGCACATCATTTTTTCTATATGAGAAATGAGAAGAACATAATTCTGTATGTTCTCATGAAGAATCCTTATTCCCCTTTTTCATATTTCCTTATTTCCTCCTCCATGAGAGAAATAAATTGGAATAAATATACTTTGGGTTTCCTTCATGGTTCCCTCTCTTCAGCTGATTACTGAGACCCTGATAGTCATTGGGTCTGATACTTACTTTGGTTACCATACCTCAGAAAAAAAGTGGGGTCCAGAATTTCCTGTGCCCAGCCGCCTGCTCTGTAGTAAGCAGACGTACCAGGTGACTCAGGGTGTGCCTTCTACACAGGCTGGAGACCTGTCTCTCTCCTATGCTCTCTGTTATCTTCCATTCCAATTATGCTGCAAAGTGAGTCTGAGTTAGGCCACAATTCGTCACACAGCTGATTGGCAATAGATTCAGAATCTACTTTGCTGACCTAATTTCTGCCACAGTTGGTACACACTTCAAGATTTAAGAAGCCAGGCATGAAGTCCCCATTCTGGCCTAGGCTCCTAGTCACCAATCCAGCTTTTCTGGAGCTAGGTACTTAGAACATTATTGCATGCTGTAGGAATAGGAAAACAACACACTCAGTATCTCCTACTTTATTCTCACAACACAATCAACTCAGAACACTTCTACTACCAAATGTGGCGGGGTTTCCCCCATCACACACCGAGCAAGCAATTCTTTGGTGGATTATTCAGATTATTCAGTATCACACCAGCTGAGTGTCCTCTAATTTAATTCAATCCTGACATTATCTATCTGGAGATAATGTCACATCCCACACAGATTGAAGACTCAGTCCCATAAGACTGTCCTGCACTAGGCAGTGGCAAGTTCAGGCCTCTGAAACTTTTAACCAACTTGCTATAGACTGGAGTTCCCATGACACTCTCCACAGGTTCAATTAATTTGCTAGAGAAGCTAAAAGTATTCAGGAGAACACTTCATTTATGTTTACAGGTATATTAATAAAGGATATTCCAAAGGATACAGGTGAACAGCCAGATGGGAGAGATGCATAGATAGAGAAAAAGGCATAGGTATAGAAGAGATACATAGCTATAAAAGAAGGGATGCAAAGCTTCCATGCCCTCTCCAGGTGCACCATCCTCCAGAAATCTCCATGTGTTCAGTTATCTGGAAACCCTCAGAACACAGTTCTTTTGGGTTTTTATGGAAGCTTCATTAGTAGGTATGACTGATATTAGTCACTAATATACCAACCCAACCTTCAGCTACTCTCCTCTTCCTAGAGGTGAGGGGGACCCAGGGGGCTGAAAGTTCTAACTTTCTAATTACCTGGTTGTTTCCCCTGCCAAACGGTCCCATCCTGGAGGATATCGAGGGGACTCCAGCCTCCAGTCATCTCATTAGCATACAAAAAATACTCTTATACTCTAGGGGTTCCAAGGATGTTAGGAGTTAAAAGTCAAGGAAGTAGATGAGGACCAAATATAGACTTCATAATATCACACATGCTTATTAATAAAGTAGATATTTTATCTTCATCCGGCTCCTATCTGTTCTTCATTGGTTCAAATTAATAACCAAGGACAAAGAGAGGTTATTAACTAAGAATCATCAACATGTATAAGTGAAGAGGGGAGTCAAGGGTTGGAAAAGAAGTTTCCCAAAACAATCCATATATATTTTAACTGATAAATGGATGTCTTAAACCCCATCAATAACAGAAGGAGCCCCAACTCATCTGGTATGTACACTTATTTTGAAATAATAATTTGCTATAACTGTAAGAGATTCACAATCATACAAAAACAGCTGCAAATCTTCTGATGATGTCTTTTAATTGCTATATTTTGTGGAGTTTGGGGGGGTTTATTGCTTAAAAAAAGTTTAACACAACAGGTAATGCCCATACACAATAAAAATTTAAAGGTAAAAAGATTATATAGTAATAAAAGTCTCCCTCTCTCCTCTATTTCTTGTCACCCATTCCTTTTCCTTAGAGACAGCTATTGTTATCCCTTCACTTATATTTGAGGTACATCAAGCATTTTTACATATGTCCTCATGTATTTAAATAAATGAGTGATAGATTATGTACAAGCCTCCATCCTTTTTTAAATGTTTAAGTTTTTTGTTTTTATTTCAGTAGCTTTGGGGGTACAAGTGGTTTTTGGTTACATGGATGAATTCTTCAGTGGTGAATTCTGAGATGTTAGTGTACCTGCCAACCAAGCGGTATAGACTGTACCCAATACACAGTCTTTTATCCCTCACCCTCTTCCCACCATGATGGCTATATTTTGAAAACATGTTATTTACCCAGGCCACAAAATCAGAAACTGCCCACAAAAATAAATAAAATTATCATAATTTGATACTCTGGATTTTGTAGTATGCAATTTTCTAGTAGGTTGTGATGACTAATTACCCTGGTAATACACTAACGTCAGATGTAAAACATAAGAGTTTTCTCATGAATGATCCAGGAGATAGATGTAGGAAAATAAATACACACAAAACTTTTTAAAATGACATTAAGTCAGGCTGGTGCAGGTGAAGTACATGGCTCTCACGGTGCTCTGTGTACCCCAATTGTGTTACATCTGGAACCCTTACGAGGCCACAGGCCTTTTTAAAAAGCAAAGTTTAACCTCTATTTGTTTTGGTTTTGTCCTAATGTTCCTTGTGTTGAGATAAATGCCTTTTTAGCATAAGTTATGGATGACATAATGTATTTAAGTAAAAGAGGCTTAACTTTTTCCTATGAAAATGCCACCCAGAATTAAGATATTTTACTTGAAATTGTAGTTTGTGTCTGGTTCTTTAGGATTCTGTCTGTCTTTCCAGAGGGACCACCCAGTATACTGAACTGTGGCATGGCATATGACTCCACCTGCATCAGATCACACCACTGAACATCCACTGCATCCACAGAAATGTTCAAAGACTAAGAGGCAAATGCAGACTCAGCATGAGTGAGAGAAAAAGAGAATGAGGTAGAGATCTTGTGATCTCGGAGCAGATATACAGTTCAAGAATGAATGACTTCACTGGAAATACAGGACAACACCAAGTTTCTGAGAACTTATCAGGCCAGTTTCCACACAAAACCTATTGCAAGCAATCCCAGAGAATCACTTTGCAAATGGAAAGAAAGACCCAGAGCCAACAGAGCAGAGCTGTTTGGAGGATTCCAGCATCTACTGGATTCACCAGTAGTCACTTTAGAACAACTAAATAATAGTCAGAACAGGTAGCAAGGAAAATGCACAAACTGTCCTGTATTCCACAGGTGCCAAAACTTAAAGTTATATGCTGGACGCACAGAGCCAGTGCCTGGAGAAAACATATTTTAATTGTGATTTGAAATATCTAAGAACATATTACAGAAAGAGGATGTCTTGGAGATGTAAAAACAAAGAATTATTGAGAGTTTAGCAAGTAGAACATAGGTCATAGGTCACAGAGTGAGTCTGAATTAGTAGAGAATTGAAGGAAATGCATCTCAAGCTCCAAACCACCTGGCAAAAAGTCGACAGAAAGACTTCTAATTAAGATAAGAATGGAATACAATGCAGAAAACTGGGTACATTCCACCAAATTGTCAAACGGAAGCATTTACAGTCAAACACTGGTTCCTATCCTCAAGCTTTGTAATATGCCTGAGGCCCGAGAAATCCAGAGTTCTTCTGCTTAAGCACTTAATTTTAAAAGAAAAGTAAAAATCAGAGGTGATCAAGAAAGATTAAAGACCCACAATACTCAGTCTATTCAGAGACCAAGCTCAAATCCTGATGGCCAATACAGAAAGTAACTGAGGTATTAGTGAGCGCTTTGAAGCAGTGGGCATCAGTAAGCTCTAAGCTACACCTTTGGACAAAGAAGGAGAGGTGGCAGCAGACACTATCAGTGCTCCCCATGATCCTAAGGTCCCTTCATATACTGTCCCAAGCTCACAGAGGCTCACACCTACCAGGAGGCTCAATCCTGACTGGTACCTCCAAGTTCTTTGATATGAAATGGCTCCTCAGGGGCTCCTGGCCTTGTCCACCAGAACCATTGGCATCTTAAGCAGAATACAGGTATAAACCGAGAAAGAGTTAGGCCACATGGTCTCTCACATGACATCATTTTCCAGACACTACCACCAGGTTCTGGTTCATGTTCCATAACCACAATATACGTAACTATTGGCTTGAGACGGATTATTCATTTGAGAGCTTCATTGTGGTTAGCAACGTAGCTATGGGGCCTAGCAGAAATGACTCCCATAACCAATTTAAATTTACTCACCAGAGGAGGGAAGGCTCATTATCTCCCTTTGAAAAGACTCAAACAGTTCCACAAGGGACAGACATAGAACCAGTAATAGAACCAGTTATTCTCCTGTATCTCGCTCTTTCTGAATCCTAGCACCTCCAAAGCTAAAATGATAATAATAATTATTAAAAAGGACCTTCAATAGTATAACTCAGGGTTTGGAAGCAGCTTGCTCACTCAACATAATAAGAGATAAGATTAAAGATAGCAAGCAATAACTCCGCAATTCTAAAGGTGTTGTTCTTTAAATGTTCCCTCTAGAAGACCTACCACAGAATCTGTCCCTTCCCCTGCCCAGCTGCACAACTGGGCAGAGCAGGGAACGGCTGATATGGTTTTCCTGTGTGTCCCCACCCAAATCTCACCATGAATTGTAATAATCCCCACATGTAAATGGCAGGGCCAGGTGGAGATAATAAAATCATTGGGGCGGTTTACCCAATACTGTTATCGTGGTAGTGAATAAGTCTTACGAGATGTGATGGTTTTATAAACGGGAGTCTCCTGCACAAACTCTCTTGACTACCACCATGTAAAACATGCCTCTGCTTCTCCTTTGCCTTCCACCATGATTGTGAGGCCATCCCAGCCATATGGAACTGTAAGACCATTAAACCTTTTTCCTGGCTGGGCATGGTGACTCACACCTGAAATCCTAGAACTTTGGGAGGCTGAGGCCAGCAGATCACTTCAGGTCTGGAATTCAAGACCAGCCTGGCCAACATGGTGGAACCCTGTCTCTACTAAAAATACAAAAATTAGCTGGGTGTGGTGGCATGCACCTGCAATCCCAGCTACTTGGGAGGCTGAGGCAGGAGAACCTCTTGAACCCAGGAGATGGAGGTTGCAGTGAGTCAAGATCGCACCACTGCACTCCAGTCTGGGTGACAGAGGGAGACTCCTTCTTCAAAAAAAAGAAAAAACAAAACGAAAAAAAAACAACTCTTTCCTTTATAAATTACTCAGTCTCGGGTATGTCTTTATTAGCAGCATGAGAGCAGACTAATACAATGGCTGACAATCCAAAATGAAGATGAGACCAAGAAGAAAAAGAACCAGAAGGGGAGGGGGAAGGTATGTAAACTAAGGGATTAAATGTATCAAAAGGTCTCAGGTGAAAAAACCAGGCTGGAAGGGAACAGAGACTTTTTATCAATATCCTTTTCTACCTTCTGAATTGTATAACAAGTACAAATATTACTTGTTCAAAACAAAGACATAAAGGGTGAAGTAAAATGAAATAGAGAATGGCAATCACGTTGAGTGTACCATTACCTGAGCATAAAAATGTATAAAATCAATAGCTCCTTGGGTAGCAGAGTGAGAGAGCTGGAGACAACTAGTGTGAAAACAAAATAATAATGCAAAGACATTAAAGAACCACAGGAATAGATAATGCAAAACTAGATGATGTACTGCGGAACTATCAACTATATAATAGTACAAAAATGATTCTGTTTTACATGCAAGTCTTCCTTTTAAAATAAAAATTATCTGTTTAATGATACCTCATAGCTACACAAAACATTAATGTGATCATCACACTAAAATTTTCAGATAACAAGTATCAAAAACCATTAATAACACGTTAAAAATTGAATTTGTACCCCTTAAATGTATACAAATAAAATTTTTAAAAAAGAAAAAAAACAGTTAAAAATGTATTATTTTTATCATTTTATGACTTACTAAGTTGTCAGGTTTTTTTGGTCACATAAATGTTTGGTTTCTGAAAATCCTTCATAGTAAAAGAATTAACTGCTGAGAAAATTAAGACCTTATAGAAAAATAGTGAAAGCCATTAAGATGTTTCAGTTCATAACAGTAAACAAAACAGCAGGCTAAATTCAGGCAATATCAATAACATTTCCCACTTAAATTATAGTGAGGACTATATTATTAATTTCCATTTTCTATCACTTGCACTGAAGAAACCTTTTAGAATCCTTTCTCAGTCACCTCCACTCCCCACCCCCAGCAGTTTCAACAATACGGGTGATGCTTAAAAATGCATTTTGCTTACAGATAACACACTGATAGTTTTATGTGTCAACTTGGATAGGCTATAGTACCCAATTATTTAATCAAACGCTGATATAGGAGTAAAGGTATTTTGTAGATGCAGTTAACATCTAACAATCAAACACTGATATAGGAGTAAAGGTATTTTGATTTAATCAAACGCTGATATAGGAGTAAAGGTATTTTGTAGATGCGGTTAACATCTAACAATCAAACATTGATATAGGAGTAAAGGTATTTTAATTTAATCAAACGCTGATATAGGAGTAAAGGTATTTTGTAGATACAGTTAACACCTACAATCAGTTTACTGTAAGTAAAGGAGATCACGCTCCATAATGTGTGTGGCCCTCATCCATTTAGTCATACCCCTTAAGAGCAAAAACGAAGGTATCCTGGAGAAGAAATTCTGCCTCAAGACCGCAGCATCATCTTTCTGCCTGAAGTTTCAGCCTGAGGACCTGCCCTACAGATTTCAGACTTGCTACCACCACAATAACGTAAGATAATACCTTATAATAAATAAAAATATACACAATCTCCTTGGTTCTATTTCTCTGAAGACCCTTACTGATACAAGCACAGAGAGACTCTCTATGTGTAGTTCCTTACTCTAGTTTTCCAACCTTTTCTTGCTGTGTAATCTCTACCTCCTACATGTATCTCAGGTCTTACCCTCCTCATACAAACTATCAAATAGCCTTGTGCCACAATGCAATGTTTCGGTCAACAGCGGACTGTATATACAATGGTGGTCTCATATGATTATAATACATTATTTTTATTGTACTTTTTCTGTATTTAGATCTTTTTCAATTTCATTTGTTAGAGAAGGGGTCTCCTTCTGTTGCCTAGACTGGAGTGCAATGACATGATCATAGTTCATTGCAGCCTTGAACTCCTGGGCTCGGGCAATCCTCCCACCTCAACCTCCTGAGTAGCTGGGACTACAGGCATGTACCAAAAGGCCCAGATAATTTTTTATATTTTTTTTAGAGATTCGGTTGCTATGTCACTCAGGCTGGGCTCCAACCCCTGGCCTCAAGCAATCCTCCTGCCTTAGCCTCCTGAGTAGCTGGAATTAGGCATAAGCCACTGTGCCTGGCTTGCTTAGATATGTTGGATCCATAAATGCTTGCCACTGTCTTCCAACTGCCTCCATTATTCGTACAGTAACATGCTGTACAGGCTTATAGTCCAGGAGCAATAGGCTATACCATATAGCTTAGGAATACAGTAGGCTATACCATCTAGGCTTGTACAAATATGTTCTACGATGTTCACTTGATGATGCATTTCTTAGAATGAATCCCTGTCATTAAGTAATACATGAATATATAATTCCTAGGACTGCATTTTCCAAATTTTTGTTTCAATAGTCTACACCGCTGCTTTCCTATTTTGATACCTTGGGTCCTTTTTCTAATACCTAGAAAAGAACAGCAACGAATATAATTGGCATAAACTAAGATGAAAATTCTCATAACATGCAGATATATACTGGTATATACAGATCTCTGCCTAAGTGAAACTTTAGATTGCAAAAGACTGTCTCTAGTATTACAGCTCCTTAACTATGTATTTTTCAAGGTAAGGTACATTTTAAGGCGGGCCTTTATTACAACATGAAACTGAGATTTGTTTCTATACAATTAGAACTTCAACTACTAAATAAAAAAAATAATAAGTATAATATTTACAGAAGTCAAGTTCTAAATTCAGGGCACGCTTATTTTGAAATTCAAACATCACACTTATTTTTCGATGAGGAACTTCAGATCTCTAAAACAAATGTCTAGTAAGATATTTCAACAGTCCATTTTCTCTTAAAAAAAAGAAAAAAAAGCTAAACTTTCTTTAAAAACTAAAACTTTTTTTTTATGCATCATCATGCATCATCAAGTGAACATCGTAGAACATATTTGTATATGTTTTATATACAAATGGGCACAGTGGCTCACGCCTGTAATCATAGCACTTTGGGAGGCCAAGGCAGGTAGATCACCTGAGGTCAGAAGTTCAAGACCAGCCTGGCCAATGTGGCAAAACCCTGTCTCGACTAAAAATACAAAATTAGCCAGACGTGTTTGCATGTGCCTGTAATCCCAGCTACTCAGGAGACTGAGGCAGGAGAATCGCTTGAACCTCAGGGGCGGAGGTTGCAGTGAGCCGAGATCGCAACATTGCACTCCAGCCTGGGCAACAAGAGCAAATCTCCATCTCAAAAAAAAAAAAAAAAACTACAACATTTCAATACTTAAATACTTAACTGGAATCAATATCAATTAACGTAGCCTTAAAAATGCATTAAATGGTACAAAAGAAATATATTTTTAACATTAAAATAACAGTCATATCCTCACCTCCCACATTAACCTGTAATCCATATTTTCATCCAAGTCTTCAGGCATTCTCTTCTCTCCAGCAAAGGGTCCGAACTTCTCACCCTGAGTAGTAATGATTATATTGAACAAGGATTAGTACAATAAATCAACATACTAAAATAAACTATTTTTTTCTTCTGGAATGTTTTTCTGCAAATCTTCATGCCCAAAGAAGAGACACTTTTAAAATATTAACTAATTTACCCAACACAAAATGTTTATTTACAATCCAACTTAATCTGTTTTTAGCCTAAAACGCTAAATCCACAACATAGGAGCCAACATAAAAGGGTTACATCATTTACTTTCAAATTCTGAGGAGGTATTGGACATTGTATTTCATATGTTTCCATCCTCTTCATAGCCTCTGGCAAGCGATGCTGAAAAAAGCACTGAGTTTTGTCTGACTTGAGAGACAAGCCCACCAGGCAGAAAATCACCTGGTTTCCATAAAAATCATAAATTCATCCATATTCTGGACAAGAAAGAAGTGGGCTTGCCATTCTCAGAGGAAGAGTGTTCATAAATAAACTTTAAATTTGCCTGCCAATCTTTCAAACAGGCAAATGGGCACACTTTAAACCAGGCTTTCTCAAAGCGTGTGCTTTGAAGCCCACCTGCACGAGAAACACCAGTGTTATTACTTTGAGATACAGAATTCTGGTCTCTGTTAAAATCAGAATCTGGAAATGGGCTGTCCTTCAATCTACCCTAAAGGGACTGTTAAAGACATGTTCAATGAGCAAGTAACACTCTTTTCTCTTTAAAGTGACCAAAGCAGGGACTGCAGAGACATTGGGAATGAGTTGAATTTGTCCAACCAGATGTTTTGTTGCAATGTGTGCAGAGGAGACACAGAGCCACTTGTGCTTCTAAACCTGCCTATGACTATTTTTCAGCAGAATCCTACCCTTCACATGGAGGTGATGAAAGAAAAAAACCAACAAAATCTCTTTTGATGAACATTGTAAGGAGAAAAGATAACCACCAAGGCAATGTTTCAAAGATATAAATTACTTAATGAACAACAGAACACCCAACTCCTGAGAATAGTAAAATTTTAACACTTAAAGGAATTACAAATATTAATAGTTAACCCAGCCCCCTCCTTTTACAGATGAAGAAAGAGGTCCTGAGAAGCCATAAATACTGGCAGAGCCAGGAAGACCATTTCTTTAATGTTAACTTAGGGGCAGAAAATACCCACAGAGATTCCTCAAATCAAGACTATAATTGCAAGTAATTTGAACACAGGCATAGCAAAGAAACAGGGAGAGTGCTGACTACTCATAACATTAGAGATATTAACAGAAAGGTTAGATAGCCAATTTTAGAGAAGCTAGAAGCCTGCTCTGCAATCCTCTCATGTCTCACTAGTCCCCTCATGCTGAAATGGGTATTCAACATCACACTCAAACACAACAGCCCCAAAGAGGCTTTCTTTACAAAGTAATCACTTCTCTCCTCCAGACGGGACCTAACCAGGATTTGATGGCAGGTAGGAAAAGCTCCACAAGAACAGGGGAGAAAAGTTAACACTTACCATGTGCCACACTCCAAATAATCCTATGTGGGAGCTTCCCCGTTTAACAACTAAGAAAACTGAGCCTCGGAGTTGAAATAGTTTGCTTGATTAAGATCAATCAGGTGGCAATGATTAGACATAGTATCAGGAACCAATGGTTTATTCTGAGTGGAGTGCTCAGGCACCATCCACTTCACCAAGCCAACACTCAAAACCCTGACAGACAGCTGCATGACCCACTGCTGAGGCTGCCTGATGCCACCTCCTCAGCTTTCCATTGACTACAATTTAGCAATGACCTGGGCCATGCAATTGCCCAATGTACACACTCAATACATTGAGTACTGAATTGAAGAAACTGTGAGCTTATGTTAAAGCCAATCTAGAAAACAGACCAAAAAATAAGATGTGTTTTTTGTAATAAATGTGAGGGTTAAATATGAATGAATGTGGTTCAATTTTCTCTCCACTCTGTCATGTATTTAGCCTTTATCAACTATTACAGAAAGTAATAATAATCTAAGTACACACTTTCCAAAGTAACTGATCTATCCAAACCAATCAATTTCTCTTTGCAGTACAAATTTGGAGGGGAGAAAAAAAGTGAATCTATCAATTCAGTAGTGTTCAGAGGACTAAAGAGGAAAGAATAGAAACTGAAATAAATGCAATGGGATCGGGGGGTTGGGGGGTTGGGGGGTTGGGGGGAAGCCTGCTTGGATGCAGGCCTAGGAAGATTATTAAAGGACTTAAAGCTTGATCCATTCTGTCACTGATGAACATTTGGGTTGATTCCAAGTCTTTGCTATTGTGAATAGTGCCACAATAAACATACGCGTGCATGTATCTTTATAGCAACATGATTTATAATCCTTTGGGTATATCCCCAGTAATGGGATGGCTGGGTCATATAGTATTTCCAGTTCTGGATCCTTGAGGAATCGTCATACGGTTTTCCACAGTGGTTGAACTAGTTTACAATCCCGCCAACAGTGTAAAAGTGTTCTTATTTCTCTACATCCTCTCCGGCACCTGTTGTTTCCTGACTTATTTTTAATGATTGCCATTCTAACTGGTGTGAGATGGTATCTCATTGTAGTTTTCATTTGCATTTCTCTGATGGCCAGTGATGATGAGCATTTTTTCATGTGTCTGTTGGCTGTATGAATGTCTTCTTTTGAGAAATGTCTGTTCATATCCTTTGCCCACTTTTTGATGGGGTTGTGTTTTTTTGTAAATTTGTTTGAGTTCTTCGTAGGTTCTAGATATTAGCCCTTTGTCAGATGAGTAGATGTGCAAAAATTTTCTCCCATTCTGTAGGTTGCCTGTTCACTCTGATAGTAGGTTCTTTTGTTGTGCAGAAGCTCTTTCATTTAATTAGATCCCATTTGTCAATTTTGGCTTTTGTTGCTGTTGCTTTTGGTGTTTTAGACACGAAGTCCTTGCCCGTGCCTATGTCCTGAATGGTATTACCTAGGTTTTCTTCTAGGGTTTTTATGGTTTTAAGTCTAACATTTAAGTCTCTAATCCATCTTGAATTAATTTTCGTATAAGGAGTAAGGAAAGGATCCAGTTTCAGCTTTCTACTTAGGGCTAGCCAATTTTCCCAGCACCATTTATTAAATAGGGAATCCTTTCCCCATTTCTTGTTTCTCTCAGGTTTGTCAAAGATCAGATGGCTGTAGATGTGTGGTATTATTTCTGAGGACTCTGTTCTGTTCCATTGGTCTATATCTCTGTTTTGGTACCAGTACCATGCTGCTTTGGTTACTGTAGCCTTGAAGTATAGTTTGAAGTCAGGTAGCATGATGCCTCCAGCTTTGTTCTTTTGACTTAGGATTGTCTTGGCAATGAGAGCTCTTTTTTGGTTCCATATGAACTTTAAAGCAGTTTTTTCCAATTCTGTGAAGAAAGTAATTGGTAGCTTGATGGGGATGGCATTGACTCTATAAATTACCTTGGGTAGTATGGCCATTTTCACAATATTGATTCTTCCTATCCATGAGCATGGTATGTTCTTTTATTTGTTTATGTCCTCTTTTATTTCACTGAACAGTGGTTTGTAGTTCTCCTTGAAGAGGTCTTTTACATCCCTTGTAAGTTGGATTCCTAGGTATTCTATTCTCTTTGAAGCTATTGTGAATGGGAGTTCATTCATGATTTGGCTCTCTGTTTGTCTGTTACTGGTGTATAAGAATGCTTGTGATTTTTGCACATTGATTTTGTATCCTGAGACTTTGCTGAAGTTGCTTATCAGCTTAAGGAGATTTTGGACTGAGATGATGGGGTTTTCTAAATATGCGATCATGTCATCTGCAAAGAGGGACAATTTGACTTCTTCTTTTCCTAACTGAATACCCTTGATTTCTTTCTCTTGCCTGATTGCCCTAGCCAGAACTTCCAACACTATGTTGAATAGCAGTGGTGAGAGAGGGCATCCTTGTCTTGTGCCAGTTTTCAAAGGGAATGCTTCCAGTTTTTGCCCATTCAGTATGATATTGGCTATGGGTTTGTCATAAATAGCTCTTATTATTTTGAGATACATTCCATCAATACCGAATTTATTGAGAGTTTTTAGCATGAAGGGCTGTTGAATTTTGTCAAAGGCCTTTTCTGCAGCTATTGAGATAATCATGTGGTTTTTGTCTTTGGTTCTGTTTATATGCTGGACTACATTTATCGATTTGCGTATGTTGAACCAGCCTTGCATCCCAGGGATGAAGCCCACTTGATCATGGTGGATAAGCTTTTTGATGTGCTGCTGGATTCAGTTTGCCAGTATTTTATTGAGGATTTCTGCATTGATGTTCATCAGGGATATTGGTCTAAAATTCTCTTTTGTTTGTTGTGTCTCTGCCAGGCTTTGGTATCAGGATGATGTTGGCCTCATAAAATGAGTTAGGGAGGATTCCCTCTTTTTCTATTGATTGGAATAGTTTCAGAAGGAATGGTACCAGCTCCTCTTTATACCTCTGTTAGAATTCGGCTGTGAATCCGTCTGGTCCTGGACTTTTTTTGGTTGATAGGCTATTAATTATTGCCTCAATTTCAGAGCCTGCTATTGGTCTATTCAGGGATTCAACTTCTTCCTGGTTTAGTCTTGGGACAGTGTAAGTGTCCAAGGAAATTATCCATTTCTCCTAGGTTTTCTAGTTTATTTGCGTAGAGGTGTTTATAGTATTCTCTGATGGTAGTTTGTATTGCTGTGGGGTCGGTAGTGATATCCCCTTTGTCATTTTTTATTGTGTCTATTTGATTCTTCTCTCTTTTCTTCTTTATTAGTCTTGCTAGCAGTCTATCAATTTTGTTGATCTTTTCAAAAAACCAGCTCCTGGATTCATTGATTTTTTGGAGGGTTTTTTGTGTCTCTATCTCCTTCAGTTCTGCTCTGATCTTAGTTATTTCTTGCCTTCTGCTAGCTTTTGAATGTGTTTGCTCTTGCTTCTCTAGTTCTTTTAATTGTGATGTTAGAGTGTCAATTTTAAATCTTTCCAGCTTTCTCTTGTGGGCATTTAGTGCTATAAATTTCCCTCTACACATTCCTTTAAATGTGTCCCAAAGATTTTGATATATTGTATCTTTGTTCTCATTGGTTTCAAAGAACATCTTTGAAAATTCAGTGTTTCAAGCACTCTTCTTGAAAACTTCAAAAATTTCTGGCTGATTTCCCGACATCATTGGTTTTACTTTTTGTAGTAAATCTGCTGAAAATTTCACACTAGCAGATAGGAAAACTGTCCGCTCTTCCATTTTCTTGCTGTCCATTTGTCCCTGCATTAGTGGTATTACCTTTGATCTGTGATTTCTTTGCAAGAACTTTCCTAGGCTTCTTAGCTTCTATCTCAAGAGTCACCACCTCAAACACTTACAAGTTAGGCAGTAAGGCAACACAACACCAGATACCCAACAATAAACCTGTAAATGATATGTTAGAGAGTAGCCAGGAGGTAAGGTGGAAAGGGCATGCCACCCAAAAACTTTTTCCACTCCAGTTGAATGTTGCTATATCACCATGTGGACCCAATGTTGCCGGATATATACATTATTTTTAGAGAAGCTACTAACTCAAATTTGTGTGTGAAATCACTGAATTTTTTACACTGGCAATGAATTCCAAGAATTCAACACTGTGCAGGTCAAATAAAATGTGACTTCAAGATAAATTCAGCCTGTACACACCAAACTGTCTGAGTCAAACTCACTTCTCAGACTGATCCAATGTCCAGTCCATAATGGAGTATCTTTGTTTTTGTTCAAACTGTTTCTGAATAAAGCAGATAATTAATTCATTCAATCTGCTATTCACTGGACTAGACAGTAACTTTTAATAAACAAAAACTGTATGATTGCAAAAATGTGGGCCATTTTCTCTCATTTGGCTGAATGCTATTAGTAAGTTAAAAACAAGATTCACTGAAGATCTCTCTCTCAGAATTGTGGGGAAAAGCACTATCTTCTAAGCCTCAGCTTCCTTATCTACAAAACTTAGGGATTTAGATTAGTTGATTCCAAGATTCCTTCCAGTTTTTAAATCCCAATAGAAAGAGCTTCCACAGACCAAATTTAGAACAATTTGAGACTCAAAGGGGACAAAAGGATAACTGATCGAAACACATTAACAAATTTGTAAGTCCATACCATCAGTGAGAGAAAAAAGGAAATTTTTTAAAAATCTTATTTGCTATCATTAGAGGATAAGTTATTATTAAAATTAGTAAAGAAAAGGAATTAAGCATTTGGTCCAGACTTTTCAATAGTAACCATAGTTCAGGATAACCAGACAGCAGAAATTGATGATGAAAAGCTCTTCTTTACAGGAGAATGCTAACTTATAAATAAAGGGGGAATATCTGAGTTAGCAAATCGCCATTTTGAAATCCTTAATAATATTACTGATTTGTCAAGAATTCTCCGTGGATACTAAAACCATTAGGCAAAAGGTTGATGGTGAAAACAAATATCCATATAGTAGTAACAGCTCACTGACTACTTGCTAAGAACAAAGGGGAAACAGTACATTTACAATAGAAAAATTACCTAAATCCAATGTTGGCATCAGTAACAGTAGGAAGCCAGACACATTATATGCCCCCTACTATTATGCAGCACAGATAAACCAGCATCACTCCATAATGTATTTTTGCCAGAAATATTTATATCTAATTTCCAGACTGCAGGAATTATAGAAGATAGAGAAACAAGTTAAATAAAGCCCTGGGAATGTAATCAGGTAAATCCAGATGTGAGATACTCTACAACGGGCATGATCTCTTCAGAGAGTCACTGTTGTTACAAAGTGGGGGGGAGGAATTAAAGGGATATTTAATAGACATAACTAAATGTAATATGTAGTCTTTGATCAGATCCTGGTTCAAAAATATCTATAAAAACATTTTGTAGGCAACTGGAGTAATTTAAATATGGGCTAGCATTAGAAGACATTAGGAAATTACTGTTATTTTTGTTAGATTTGCTAAAACGGCATCATGGCTATTTAAGAGAATGTCCTTACGCTAAAGTATTGAGGGGTCAATTGTCACAATGTCTGTAATTTACTTTGAAATAGTTCGGAAATAAAAAATATACATACAGGTGACATAAATACATTAAAGTGAATCAATCTGCAATTGAGTCATTCATATTTGAAATAATGATGTTTTTCACAGAAGGAGACTGGAGTCCCCACTTAGAACATAATTATGTTTCAATGTTGAACTACTGTGCATGTATGTGCCCTTGCAATACAATTAGACCTTCAATAGTATATTAATGTGTTTTTTAAAAGTTCAATGTGAAAAATAACCAATCTTCCTTCCAAACTGTAGGAAGTCTGAGGCAGACTAGTTGCCTCCCTATATCCATTCCCCTTAGTACTGGAACACTGATCTTGTTCAGGGTACTAATGTATCCAGGTAAAATACTACATTTATCTTGAAGAGAGTGGAGCAAACAACCTGCGAGCAGAAATCATTGTATGGAACTATCACACAAGTTCTTAAATGAAGCTGAGTCAACTGGAAAGTATACCCAATCCTGTTTCTCTCCACCTGGAATATGAGCATGATAGCTGGGGCTGAAGCAGCCATCTTGAGTCCAAGAGAATTGCAAAGACTTCTGCCCTGACATTTTGAGCCACTGAACTAACGGCCACAAACATCTTGTTCCATTTGCCAACTTTCTGTTAAAGGGAGAACAAAAACTCCAAGTTTAATTACTGCAGTTGTCTCTCTTACTCCAGTTGATATAGCAGAGCTCAGGGG
Organism: Theropithecus gelada; assembly: GCF_003255815.1. NCBI lineage: Eukaryota > Metazoa > Chordata > Mammalia > Primates > Cercopithecidae > Theropithecus > Theropithecus gelada. Next base: position 117,991,443 of record NC_037672.1, read on the forward strand.
AAAGAAATGTAGTGGTGCCTATAATAAAACAGAATTCTTCTTTACGAAATGCATCACTTATGAAATAACACAAAACGGAAATGCAGAGATGTGAAAAAAATAATAATTGTGGGTATATGGTGACCTGAAGGCAGCACCTTTCCCCTTCACCCTCAAACCTAAGTTACTTTCTTCTCTGGAGCAAAACAACTACTACTAGCATCTGTGGGCAGATAGGTGCAAATGAAGCCTTAGGTTCTGACAGACAACTGGTGCGAGGTGTTCTCTCCAGTGGACTTGGTAATAAAGTAGAAAACAGCAGAGTAACCAGGGACAAGGGCTGAAAACCAGGGAATCCCAAAAAGAATTTGAAAGGGGCCACAACCCACAATTTTTCCTGCTCTTGATGCCCAGGAAAGTACAAGGAGACCAGAAAGCTGACTGACAGGGAACTGACAGCCTATCTGCTAGTGCAGGCCCACTGAAGAGAGACCCATTTGCCTTCTACCACCTGCAGGACTGAAGCCACAGAAGACTATTCAATAACCAGTCTTGAGCTCCAGTGAGTTAACCAAGGGATATAGCCCATACAAAGGAGCAAAGCTGCTAGAAAGAGGAAGATAAGGCAGAAAAATGAGACCCACGCTCTGTGTTCTACAGCAGACAGAATACCTCAACTAAAGGGAATACCTGAATTACCTAAGAAAATTTAAGGAGATTCAAATACAGCACTAGGGGGAAAAAAAAAAAAAAAAAACCTTTTAAGAGTTAAAAACCATTAACTTAAAGATATTTATCTTTAGAGAATGAATTGAAAGAAAGTGACAAGAATCAAATTCAAAAAAAAATTCTCAAGTGAAAACTATGGAAAGATAAAAATATGATATTTATAATCAAATTCAAAAACAAAACCTCAAGTGAAAACCATGGACAGATAAAAATATGATATTTAGAGAATAGATCCAGGAAACCTTACATATAAAAACATAACTCCAGAGTATTTTTTTGAAGGGATGAGAAGTGTATTAGTCTATTCTCAGACTGCTATAAAGAACTTCCCTAAGTCTGGGTAATTTATAAAGGAAAGAGGTTTAACTAGCTCACAGTTCCACATTGCTGAGGGAGGCCTCAGGAAACTCAGAATCATGGTGGAAGGCAAAGGAGAAGCAGGCACCTTCTTCACAAGGCTGCAGGACAGAGTGAGTGCAAGCAGGGGAAATGCTTTGTATCAACTGCATTGTATCAAAAAGACACCTGCACATGTAGTTTATCACAGCCCAATTCACAATTATAAAGATATAGAATCAACCTAACTGCCCATCAGCCTATGAGTTGATAAAAGAAAATGTGGTATATATACACAATAGAATACTACTCAGCCATAAAAAACAACAAAATAATGTCTCTGGCAGCAGCTTGGATCTAGCTGGAGGCCATTATTCTAAGTGAAGTAACTCAGGAATGGAAAGTCAAATATCATATGTTCTCACTTCCAAATGGGAGCTAAGCTGTGGGTACACAAAGGCATACAGAGTGGTATAATGAACACTGGACACTCAGAAGAGATAGGCTAGGAGGGGTATCCAAACTCCATATTGGATATAATATACATTACTCAGTGAGGGGTACACCAAAATCTCAAACTTCACCACTATACAATTCATCCGTGTAACCAAAAACCACTTGTACCTCTAAAGCTATTGAAATAAAAAATATATAAAAGTTCAGTTTCCACCAAGAAGGTTAGTAGAAGTATCACTACTATCCTAACAATGAGAATGATAAACTGCAAAATCGTAACTTTTCTTAAGGAGAGCACTAGCTTACCTGTGGCCAGTGTCCTCCTCTATCCACCATCCAAACAAGTAAAAAATCAACTAACATTTTAACCACTTGCTAAAGGAGGAATGTGAGACAGCATGAAGGTATAGAACTATGGCAAGCCCCAGACCCAAGGGATGCTCACAGGCATGCTCACATTCTTTTCCAAGGACCTCCCTATGTGAGAGAGGTTTGGGAACAGATGGGAAAACAAAGAGAGACTTCCTCAGTGGTGCTGGCATGCAAGAGCGGAACAGCAGCTGCTGCAAGAATGGCATGACAGTGTACACCTCCTGTCCTGACCTTTTTCTCATATCAGAAGAAAGCCTTTAGCCACTGCAAGAAAAGCAGCAAACTATGTCATCCCCAGGATGACCCCAGTAAAGATCCACCGCTGCAGGGAGAAGGGCAGGAAACAGTACAGGCTCAAGCACTTAGACCACAACCATCAAAGGACCCCTACCACTGGGGAAGGGACAAGAAATATTCACCCACAAAAGACCAACCACTGACACAAGGCAAAAGATGAGCTCTCCTGGGGAAGAGGAACAGGCATATTGAGAAAGCCCAACTCCCAGGGCCCAGGCAGAGAAAGCCTACATAAGAGGGAGAATGGAACAAGACAACAGAGACCCTTCTCCCATACCCCTCACCATCAGCTCACCCCACACCAAAAAATAACACAGCAAAGTCCATTGTGGGAAGAACAACAACAGCAGGGCAGAAGGGCAGATAAAGGCTGAGAAAATTCATTGCCAGAAGACAAGTGATATAAGAAATGTTAAATGAAGTTCTTCAGCATTCAGAATATGATACCAGACAGAAACTTAGTTCAAAATAAATAAATGGGCCAGGCACGGTGGTTCACCCCTGTAATCCCAGCACTTTGGGAGGCCGAGGTGGGCAAATCACTTGAGGTCAGGAGTTCGAGATCAGCCTGGCCAACATGGTAAAACCCTACTAAAAATACAAAAATTAGCCAGGTGTGGTGGTAGGCGCCTGTAATCACAGCTACTCAGGAGGCTGAGGCAGGAGAATAGCTTGAACGCGGGAGACAAAGGTTGCAGTGAGCTGAGATCACGCCTCTGCACTTTAGCCTGGACAACAGAGCAAGACTCTGTCAAATAAATAAATAAATAAATAAATAAATGTAATGATAAAAAGTAAAGGTAACATAACAAAGACAATTTGTCTTCATTGTAATTGCCCTAAAAGATCACTGATAATCTAAAGAAACAAGAGTAAAAATGTACTGTAAGATTTATAACATGTAACATAAAATGTGTGACATTTTAAAGAATGGGAAGGAGGAATTGCATTATATAATTGTATCTCACTTTCACATATCCCTTTGCTGTCTAACAGACATCTCAAAAACAACATGCCTTAAACTGAACCCCTGATCTGCCCTCTTCAAACCTGCTCTGCCCACAACCTTCCCCATCTCAGTTGCTGGCTGACAATCCAATCCTTCCAATTCCTCAGGCTAAAATCCTTGGAATCATCCTGAATCCTTCCCATTCTTTCACACTTCATATCCAATCCTATCAGCATATTCTATTACCCCTACACTACCAAAGTAGCCACTATCTTGGTCGAAACTGTCATCACCTCTCACATGGATTACTGCAGTAGAATCCTAACTCTCCCAGTTCACACACTTGTCCTGTGGCAAACTATTCTCAACAGAACAGCCAGAGTCATGTTTGATAAATGGGCAAACTATTCTCAACAGAACAGCCAGAGGCATGCTTGATAAACCTATGTCACTCCTTTGCTCAAAACTCAGCAGTGCCTTCTCCTTTCACTCAAAGTAAAAGCCAAAGGCTTTGCAGTGGCCTAAAGGGCTCTAAGCAGTGGATCTTCCCCTAATACTCATCCCTTCACTAGCCCTCTGACCTCCTCAACTACTTGCTTGCTTGTTCACTTCATTCCAGCCACACTGACCACCTTGTTCTTGGACAGCAACAGGCAAACTCCCGTCTTAGGTCCTTTACTGTAGCTGCCCCTTCTGCACTTAGAATGCTCTTCCCGCAGATATGTTTGGCTAATTTCCTACCACCCTTCAAATAATTGCCCAAATCTCTCCTGTTTAGTGAGGATGAACTGACCCATCTAACACGTATAACATCCCACACACACACACACACACACCTTTTCTGCCAAGTCAACCATACCTAGCTCTTTTTCTTTTTTCTATAATGCTTATCATATTTAACATAGTATAAAAGTTAGGTCTGATAGGTCTGTTATTTTGTGTCTTCCCTTATTGGAATGCAAGCTCCCCAAGAGCCAGAATACCAATTTTCTTCACTATTGTACCCCAAAGTGAATAGTATAGGTCTTGGCATATACAGTGATAAAGATTTGTTAAATGAATGTGTAAAACAAGACCTAAATAAATACAAATTACAGCATATCCACAGCCTAGACTATATTCAGACATTAAAAAAAGCAGAGCCAAGGTAGGTAACTTAAAGGAATTTCCACAAGATACCATCGAATGAAAAATGTGAGATGATGAAGTGAGTTTACTCTTTTCTTATTTTTGTAAACTCATGTTTTTTTTAAAAGTGTGCATGTGTTTGTATATTTGTGAATATAGCATTTCATCACAATAGAGAAAAAAACATTTTTAAGGAAAAGGGTATATGGAATGACCTGAGTTCAAATTTTCATTAATCCACTTATGACTGATATAACCTTCCTCAACATCAGTTCTCTCATCTATAAAACAGGGATACTAACAGCCCCTTTGCAGGCTTACTGCAGGACTTCACTAAAAACTGTGTAAAGCATCTAGTGACCGTTGTCTCTGTCACTCACTCTTCTGCCACTAGTAACTAAAACAGTGCCTAAAAACTGCCATAGTTCAATAAATATTTGTTGAATTAATTGTAGCTGCCATTATCACACACACACACAAAAATATAAATATATATATATAGAGAGAGAGAGAGTTTTGGAGAAAATGTTAGAGTAGTTACATAATTTAAAAAAATGTTTAACAACACCAGGAAATACAAAGCTGCCTTGAGTCACTATGGAGAAGTGTGAATGTGTGAAAACAGGGAAGAGACAGCATATATGGCAGGCTTCATGATTACATTTCTTCAATAATGTTTCCAGATAAGTTATCATCAGCCACCAGGAAACGTAAGCAAACATTGGCTGGCAGATTTTTAGCCCTAGGCTACAAATCCATGTTTCTTCAGACAAGTCACCTTCTACGCTGATCAACACAACACCTCATCCCACAAAGTCTGGTCTTCCTGTATTAACATTTATGCATGGTGATTTTTCCTCTACAGGCTTTTATTTACTTATCTGTTTCAGCTTTTTTCTCTCTTTGATATTTTTTTAAACTTTGTAAAATTTGACTTTTGTTTTAAAATCTTACTATATTTTTACAAACTCACCTTTAAGCCTTTACTTCAGGTATTGATTGATTGATTGATTGATTGATTTTTACTTAGGATTTTACCTCACCAAATGATCTTAGTACAAATCCCTCAGTGAGAATCAAGGTGTGTGTCTTTGTTTGGAAAGGAGGGAGTTGGAACTGTGAGAGGCATAGGAATCTGAGAGGTAACTGTGAGCTCTAAGACTCCCTACAACTCTCTGGGCTTCAGTGTTCTCACCTGTAAAAGGAGGATGTGCCAATTAGATGACGTCTGTTAACTTAGCAAAAAAATTACAAGATATAATTTTAGAAAAGGAGAGGTGGAGACAATACTTTATTTCTCCTAAAAGGTTACAGCCTGCCAAGTGGCCATCCCACAGGCTGGGAAGCATGCCTCTGGCCAAAGCCCAGAGACAGGCACTTTAAAGGAGGAAGAGCTTTACACTGAACAGGTTGGCTCTCTGCACTTGTCTTCCCAGAGAATCTCCTGGCTGGCTCAGCGACTTCAGCTCTCTGCTCAGATGTCATTTCCTCTGAGAAGCCTTCCCTGCTGGCCCTCCTAAAGTAGACCCACCCCTCATTTACTCTTTAATGCCTCATCCTGTTTATTTCCTGCAATTAATTTAACACGTGCCTCAATCATTTTGGTAATTTTCCATTTTCTACTTGTTTACTGCCTATCTCCCCACACAAGAAAGCAAGCTCCTTGAAGAAAAAGACCTTGTCTGTCTTGCTCACCTGTGTATCCCCAGGGCCTTGTACAGTACCTGCCACATGTGAATGATTAAATGACGGAAAGTCAGAGAAGAAAAACCTACATCCTAAAATATCTAAAGGGAAAGAAAGCTGCAAGTAGTATATTTCCACCTTAATCTTTCCCTTAAAATTACATAATCTGAGAGCTTGAAATAACCTTTCCACTTTGCAGTTTCAGGCACAATGTCAAAAAGACCACCTACTGGTGGTCAATCATATAAGCAAGCTAGGAAAAATATGGTCGTGAGACAAAAAATGTAATGTAGTAAGGTGTTTGCTTAACTTTAAATTTTTATTGGATGTATACTTAATTTATGAGTTTTGAGTAACTAATATTAATTTTAATCTGCATAATACTTTGCAACCTAAAATGCCACATTTTCACTGAAGCATTCAACTGTGCTCCTGAGAAAACACAGCAAGCATTAGACAGGGTCTGGCACACAGCATGCAAAAAGTTTCAATTTTATTATTTTTCCTTATTCTGATTATTAGCAAATCACAATGTGTAAAAGTGTGAATGAACTCAGGTCTCCTTTTTCTTCTCAAAAGCTTTCTAACTGACTCTTTTCCTTTTCTTGAATTGTCACTATACAGATTTTTATACTGGGAAAAAAAAATTAGAGGCAACAGACCAGCAAAAAAGGATAATTGCCAAGGAAAAATCTAGTAGGACTAAGGTAAAGCCAGGGAATTAGGTGATTCTGCTGCAAAGACACCACCACTCTAGGAAGCACTGCACGAAAAGGAGTAGGACTAGAGAAGGATTAAGGGGTCCTATCAGCAAGAAAATCCCATCTCAACCTGGTGAATGTAATGTGGGTGGGGTTTCTAGCAAGATTTCCCAACCTCAGTCTGGATTAGATTCTTTGAATTTGAAATCAACAGATGGCTTGAATTGCAATCACTTTCTAAAACAGGAGTGTTATACAAGCAGATGTGTTATAAAAGTGTGGCAAAACATCTGTAATTTCCAACACATGTATTAAAAGTGGTATCTTCTAAAGTTTGTTTAGAATAGAGAGCATGAAAACTTTTAAGTAAGGTCCTTAATGTAGCTGCTGATAAATCTCTCTTCTCAGATCCCTTGATTTATGGCCAGAATTAGGTCTAGTACAAGGTAACTTGGAAAATACCTAAGAATTGAGGGACCATTTGCCTTCCACAAGCATGTAAGGGATGCATTGATACTCAGCTGCAGCCTTACAATTCAGCTAAAGTCTGCTATTTGGCTTTAGCCTTGTCTTTGTCCTCAGATTTCGGAAGGAAAAGGAACTGAAGCTTCCTTTAGGGTCAGTTCTGAGATCAACAAACCTGTCCATGACCTTGTGACTGAATATTTTGGGATCATAACTAAAAGTCAATAATAGTTTGGATTCATAGCAAACATCTGCATATTCACTTTGAAATATAGAGAAGTATTCTAAATGTGATCTGGATGAAAATCTCTATGTGTTTTATATATTAAAGTTAAACTGGCCAAGAAAAGATAAGTATCATTGCAATAGTAAAGTGATGCAATAATATATGATGATTTTGGAAGCTGTTCATTTCATTGCATGCCCAAAAACAAAATACTTACAAAGAATCAAATATATGAAAAAATAAGCTGAAATTAATAAAAATCTCAAAAGATAGGAGGTTGGCCAGCTGTTTCTAAAAACCTATATGGTAATACAAGGAAACAACAAGGATTATGTAATAATTCTAATCTTTGTAGAGTTGTTTGGTATAGTACTATTCATAACATTAAATAAAATGATTTTTAAGAACTGTGTTTAATTTTTAAAGTAATTACATTTAAGCCAGAAACCTTTAAGGAAGGTCTGAGAATTTTTCACATCTTTTAAGAATGAATTAAAAGCAGAATTTGAACTCTGTACAGAAGTCATTTGGTGATGGTTGTATTTGGCCTTCAAAAAATGTTGATTTTAACATTTGGCCATTTGGCAACTATTCAATACATCTCTAATTCAGATAAAGTATTTATTCCTGTTTTTAACATTTGAACATTCTCCCCAACTGCCATTTGAAAAAATAAATAAGTGGTTTATTTTTTCCAATTTTGCCCTGAAAGATGACTGGAGATCATGTTGTCAATGGAGCCCTTTTTTGAAGATTAGTAGCACTTTCTACTACTCTTCACCAGCTCTTTAGGTCAGAGGCTAAGGGGAGGGGGTTAAATGCAGATGAAAGACGCCCTAGTGTCTCTGACTGCATCCTCTGAACCTCTTGTGAACATACCTTACCTGAACAAGCCTGTTGTTGCCCAAACCTCCATCTTACAAAATATCTACTAAGAAAAGGGGACGAGGGAGGCCAGGACGACTCTAACAAGTTATAATATTATAAGATCAAATCCAAAGAGCTGGACTGTTCCTGTGGCCTCTCTTCCTAGGCCTTTGCTTTCAACATCCAACACTTCCAGGCCCTTCCTGTACGAACGGAGCAATGTGCTTCCTCTCACCACATGCCTGTAACTTTCTGGCTGGAGAGATCGAACCGATGTTGGAGACAAATCCAAAAAAAAAATCAGAGAAAAAAGGTACAGACATTCAAAGATTATCTGGTTGGCACCTCCCTGAAGGCACATATAACACATTCCAGGAGGGAAGGAAATGCTGGGTGTATGAATGAGATTCTAAGGCCTGTGTGGAGCGGCGCTCTGGGCTGTTCTTCCCATCCCCGCATGGAAAGTTAAGAGTTTCTAGCCACATTAATGCATCCTAAAGGAAAAGAGGCGGCGGCGGAGCACCGTGCGCGCGGGGGAAGACTCCCGCCCACGCGTGCCTGTGCCAACGCAAAGACGCAGCTCACTCCCGTAACCGAGGAAGAGGGAGGCTCCCGCCGCGCTCACTTCCTGCGCGAGAGAGGAAAGACATCTTGCAGCAGGGAGGCCGGTGGCAGTTCCGCCCCTGGACCGGCCGGCAGCGGAGCGCGCCCCGCCGCCACCTACGTGGCGCTGCCTGCTCGGGCGGCGCAGCGAGTAAAAGCCACCCCCGCCGCGCCCCGCGGTCCCCGGCCGTCCAGCGGAACGCCTGGCCCGGCCCGGGCGAGGGGCGACCGGGGTGAAGCCCGCCGCGCCCCGGGCCCTGCGGCAGGGCGACTCCGGGAGGCGCAGGGCGCGCGAGGTGCAGGGGCGCGCAGGCCGCCGCCGGGTCACCCACCTTTCGCACTCTGCGGGCCGTGTAGAGCCCCATCCCGTCCTGAACCCGGGAGGACTTCAGTGAGAACCTGTCCGGCACGTACATGCCCAGCATTTTCCCGGCCGCGGCGGCCACCGCCTCTCTCAACACCGGCGCTCAGCGCCCGGCAGGCGACACATCGAAATTTGGGGTGCCAGGGTAGAGGGGAGAAGCCGGCAGGGAAGGAGGAAATGGAGTTTTCCTCCCAGAATCCCCACCTCCCTGCCGATTCCAGGATCCCCCGCGGCTCAGCCCCTCCTAGTCCCGGGTCGGGCCCGGCCCGGATCCGTTGCTGCCATTCCTGCTGCGGGGGCGCTGGGGGCGCGGGCCTGGGCGCTGCGGGCGCCGGGACGCCGCTCGCTGATTGGCCCGAAGTTGGCTGCTCGGACCCGCGCCCGGGCGCGAAGCCCGTAGCAGGGCTGACCCCGGGGCCTCAAACCCGGAGGCCCACGAGCTACGCGGGCCGTCAGCACCCCTAGCCCCGGCACGACGGCGTGCGTTCCCGCCTTTGTCCAGCTCTGGGTGTTCGAACCTTGCCCCGCTGAACCTTTACTCCCGGTAGGGAAGTCTCGCTTGCTTCTCTTCAGATGCAAAACGAAATGGACCTTCGCACAGCTGGGGCATCCTCCAAAACAACTTTATCAAGTTCCTGACTCTGAAAACCAGCTTATTGCCGACTACTGAGAACAAACCCTCCGGTCTAGGAAATTTCCGTGCTTCTCACATTTGAGTTATGCATCTTTGCTGTTTTTCACGTTTGTTGCAGAAGCTAGAACTTAATAAGGGCTCGCAAAGTATGTTGATTAACGTACGGAGAAATATGTTGCAAACAATTTAATGTTTAAAGCGCTAGAAACTAGATATGTTATGGTAACATAACCTCTGGGAAGTTCTTATTATTTCTCAAGGTACAGTATTCCTGAGACTTCCCTTGCTTGATAATCATTAGACCTATTACGGATTTTCAGACATACGGAAGTGGATTTGTGGGAGACAGGAGGGGACACCCAAACAATAGAATCTGGTGCCACAACAATGAAATAAAGTCACAAGTGTTGTTCTAGTGTTTTTAGTAAGCTGTTAGGCTGTGCAGTGTGCCCAGGACCTTTAAAAGCCTGTTTCATCCTTCAAGGTGAGCCTGGGGTCATCTACTCTTTTCTCTTGATATGGTAATTATCTACTCTAGGGTCTTGTCTTGGAAACCATTTGATGTTGTTAATTGAAGTTCTCATAAACCATTAAAAGCACACACAAAAGTCTGACAAAATTATAGACTACACACACACCACGGAAACGATTCCTGTCCCTACAAGAAACCCTTGGAACGTAGACAGTTCCCAAGTAGATTTTTTTTTTTTTTTTTTTTTTTTTAATAGGGCCTAGCTATGTCTCCCAGGCTGATCTTGATCTTGAACTCCTGGGCTCAAGGGATCCTCCAGCGTTGGCCTCCTGAAGTGCTGGGATTACACACTTGAGCTACCAAACCCAGCCCCTATGTAGATTTTGATTCAAGTTTGGAAAAAGGTTTAAAAAGCAAGAACAAAAGGCATTATGGGAAAAAAATCATGTAATGTCAATATTCGGAGACTTTAAGGAACATAGTAAATGATTACATGATCCTCTTTCTAAGAAATACAAGTTTAGCTTTCACCGTAGGGAGAGGAACACTTAGCCACTCTGTGAGTTTTTATACCTTTGACTTGCCATAGAAGATCTCTAACTTCTCTAGGGGAAAATAAATCAATAAAAACAAAAACTCTCTTTTGGGGGAATTTGGAGTTCCATGGCCTTGAAACGTAGTAGGTGTTCAGTAAATATGTCTTGAATGAAAGTCACTTCTGAGGGTGACCTGAGATGTTCAAAAATTATATGGTGAGCCTAGAATTTACTTGGCTTTTTGTTGTGCCTCACAAGGAACTGGACTAAGTAGGTTTTCCAGGGGTCGTTTGAACCAGGGCTGAAACCAAGCCAGAGCAGATCCACTGGGCCCAGCTGGAACCAGACCACAGTCCAGAAGGTGGCCCTGGCATTTTCCTGGAGCATCCAGCTCTTTGTCAAACACAGGCTTCCAGCCACCCCCGAGCCATACAGGGCTCTCAGTCAAATGCTATGCCACTGTCTCTTTTGGTGTGAGAATTTCCACAGCTTTTGATCACTTGGAGAGGAAAAGGTGTTTTTTAGTTTTAGTCTGAATCAATCCTTATTTAGGGATCCTTATTTAGTCATATCTCTCAAATATTGGTATGCATGCTGTCTTTCTGGGGAGTAAGGCTGCAGCCTTGAGAATGCCCCTCTCTGAATGTAGGCATCTTTACTAATTAGAAAATGGTAAAAGTATATAAATAAAATTTTAAAGATAAATCTGAAATCAATAAGATGAGAAACTTTCCAGATATTTTATGAAGCTTGATCAGGTAGTTTTGTTACAATTGACACACTCAGTATATTTCATTAAAGCATGCAATGTTCTTTTTTATTTATTCAATGGAGTGTTCTGAAGATCTACTAACTAAAACATGGACACTAGCAATAAAAAGTTCTTAAAATAATAAGTTCCATTACAGCACATAAAAAGGATACATGTTTGCCAAATCAAAATGCACAATATTGACCGGATATTTGATTTTGAAGCCTATAAGACAGTGGTAGTACAATGAGTCATTTCTCGAAACTTTAAAAGCTAGTGACCTTTCAATATTATCTTTGAAAAACGGGAAATTAAAAGTCTGCTTTATATCAAGAGTTTAAATCCAGTCTTTAAAAAAATAAATAAGAGAATCAAAAAAATTGGTATTAAAGTACTACCATGCACCTGATTTACTTATTCTAGAAAATATTGCACTGTCTTGACACACAAGAAATTATTCAAAATACATAGTTCCTTACTTTCAAATTTGCTTGTGGGGGAATTTTCTTCATTGATAAAGCAAGCTCTAGTTATTGCATTTAAACGTATGTACTTGAGTGGGCCTTGTTTTAGGGAAGGCTTGAATTATGACTGTATATTAATTAATTATTTTACCATAGTGTCAGTATTTACACATACTGTCGAACTCTTTTAATTGTGTCTTGGTTATTGATGACTGATTCCAAGCACCATGGTAGACTAAAAGCCTGATTCATAGAAATAATAATAATAATAATAACCTGAAACATATTTGTCTTCAGTTACCAGAGAACCGGAGGGCTTTTGTAATAATTGAATATAAAACCAAGTTTCCAGAGCAGAAAAGAATAAAGATTTAGTTGGTGTGATTAAAAACAAGTTTGTTAAAATAAAATGCAGGGTAAGGGTGTCAGATTCTTGCTCTTAAAACATCTATCCTCAGCATTGATTCTACAATAGCAACGGCACCATGAAAAGATGTCCCCGAAACCTAAAAAAGTGTGAACATTAAATTTTTCTTAATGTCTTGATTTTTAGAAAGGTACCATACACTTGTATGTAGTACCAAAAAAAAATCATAAAATTTTTTAACTGGAAGAAAACTGAAGATTAATGTGACTAAATTGAGTAACATTATGCTACAATTTGGATGCGTCCCTCAAAAGTTAACGTATAGGAAATTTAATTCCCAAAGAAGCAGTGTTGGGAGGCAAGGCCTAACAAGAGGTGATTGGTCATGAAGGCAGAGCCATCATGAATGAATTAATGTCATTATCACAGGAGAGGGTTAGTTGTCTAGAAAGTGGGTTGTTATAAAAGCAAGCTCAACCCCATTTCCTCTCTATGTCTCTAGAGCTTGCTTCTGTCTTCTGTCCTTCTGCCAAGAAATAACCCTTGTCAGATGCCAGTGGTAGGCTCTTGAACTTCCCAGACACCAGAAGCGTGAGCCAAATACTTTTTTTCTTTTTTTCAAGACTAGAAACTAGATCTTGCTGGGTCTCCAGGCCGGAGTGCAGTGGTATAATCATAGCTCTCTGCAGCCTCCACCTCCTGGCTTTCCAGTCCTCCAGCTTCAGTCTCCCAAGTAGCTAGGGCTATAGGTGCATATCACGGTGCTCAGCTATTTATTTTATTTTATTTTATTTTATTTTATTTTGTTTTGTTTTGTTTTACTGGTATAGATGGAGTCTCATTTTGTTTCCCAGGCTGGTCTCAAACCCCTGGCTTCGAGTGATCCTCCAGTCTCGGCCTTCCAAAGTTCTGGGATTATAAGCGTGAGTCACCATGCCTGGCCTCAAATTTCTTTTCTTTATAATTTAACCAATCTGTGGTATTCTGTTATAGGAGAAGAGAACAGACTAAGACAGAAAATTGGTACCAAGAAGTGGAGTTATTGCTGTTACAAATACTTGAAATTGTGCAAGCAGCTTTGGAATTGGGTAATGAGTAGAGGCTGCAAGAATTTGGAGTAGCAAACAAGAAAAGGTACATACTGCCATGAACAAAGCATGAAGGACAATTCTGATGAAGGGAAAAAGATCCCAGAATTAGGGAAAGTCTAAATCTTCCTAAAAATTAATTAGGGATTATCACCAGAATGTTGAGAAAAATATGGACAGTAACAGCCATTCTGACAAGTTCCAGAAAAAAATGGGGAACAAGGTATTGGAAACTGGAATAAAGACCATTCTTGTTATAAGATAGCAAAGACCTTGGCTGAACTATGCCCATATCCTAAGACTTTATGGAATGCAGAACTTAAAAGTGATGAACTAGAATATATGGTGGAAGAAATATCGAAGAAGTGACCCAATCAGACTTCTGTGTGGCTACTTTTAACTACATACAGTGAGATATGAGAGCAAAGGTTTTAACTAATTAAAAGGGAAGCAGAGTGAAAAGATTTGGAAAATTTGCATCTTGGCCAGATAAAGACTGAAAAAGCCTGTTCAGGAGAGAATACTAAGGGTGTGGCCAGTGACCATTTGTTAAAGAGGTTAATATGAATAAAGAGAGCCAGGTGCTACTCATCAAGATACTGGGAAAAGACCCTGAAAGTATTTCAGAGTTCTTCCAGGCTAACCTTCCCAACACAGATCCAATGCTGTAGGAGGGCAGAATGGTTTTGAGCAATGGGCCCTGGGTGCCCTCCATGGGTTTGCCGCCCACAGCCACCTCAGGTCTCTGCTCCACTCATTTCATTACAGTGTTCCTCAGACACCCTAGGTGTGACTTGACCTGTCACTCCAGAAGATTCAAGTGGCAAATCTTAGTGGCTTCCACATGATGTTAAGTCTGCAGGTATCCAGAATGCAAGAGCTATTGGGGCATGGTTTTCTCCATCTAGATTTCAAAGGATGTTGCAGACAGCCTTTGGTGGCCCAGACAGAGACTTGTCACAGGGCAGAGCTGCCAAAGAGAGCCCCCACCAGGGCAATGCCTAATGAAGCTGTGGAAGTGGGACTGCCACCAAGACCCCAGAGCTATAGAGCTGACATCATCGACCCAAGAGAGCTGAGTCATGGGCTGAGCCCAGCAAAGCTGTGGGGCTGTGGCTAACCAAGGTCATGGTGGCCCAATCCCTACATCAGTGTGCTCAGGACGTGGGACATGGAATGAAAGGAGATTGTTCCCTGGCTTTATGACATAATGCTCTCTGTTGGGTTTTGGGCTTACTTGGGACCTCTTATTTCTTTTTGCCTATTTATCCCTTTTGGAATGAGAATTTCTATCTAATGCCTGTCTCACCATTGTATTTTGGAAATAGATTTTACAGGCCCACATCTGGAAGGAATTTGCCTCAAGGTGAATCATGCTGTGAGTCTCATCCATATCTGATTTAGATGAGACTTTGGACTTTAGATTTTTGAGTTGATGCTGGAATTAGTTCAGGCTTTGGGGGCTACTGGGATGGAGTGAATGTATTTTGCACTGTGAAAATTATATAAATTTGGGGGGCCATGGGTGGGATGCTATGGTTTGAATATTTCATGTGTTGGAAAATTAATTTTCAATGCAATGATGTTGGCAGGTGGGGCCTAATAAGAGGTGAATTGGACCATGAGGGCAGATCCCTCAAGAATGGATTAATGTCATTATCCTGACAAGTGGGTTACTTTTTCTGAGGGTGAATTATTTTAAAAGTGAGTTTGGTCAATTTGCTGTCTGTCTCACATGCTTGCTTTTACCTTCTACCCTTCTACCATGGGACAACCCTCAGCAGATGCCAGTGCCATGCTTAGACTTCCCAGCCTCCAGATTTATGAGCCAAATGAAATTATTTTCATTATAAATTACCCAGGTTACAGCAACAAAATATGACCTAACACACATTATTAAAAAAAAAAAAACTGAAGGATAAATTAGCATCTCACCCAACAGGCAGTACTATTCATGGAGCAGAGTATGGAAAATTAACAGAAATCCAAAGAAATGTGAAAGAAACCAAGGTTAAGGTTCCAGGCACTGAGTGTCTAGTACATGCCAGAAAGCAGACTAGGTTCTTTGTATCTATTATCTTAAAGCCCTAGCAGCCTTACCAAAGTTCCAACAAGAAAAAGTGGAAGCTTCCTTTGATGGAGCCTATACGACAGCTTTGGTGAAGCATATACTCAGCAGGGATTCTAGAAGAAGGTTGTGGTCAGCTGAGAAATTCCCATGAGATAAGTGCTATCCAATAGAACAAAAACGCCTTAAATATATTTACAGTGGACCCTTGAACAACACAGGGGTTACAGATGCCAACGCCCATGCAGTGAAAAATCTGAGTATAACTTTTGACCCTTCAAAACATAATTACTGATAGCCTACTGTTGACCAGAAGCCTTATTAAAAACAATTAACACATATTTTCTGTGTTATACATGTTATACATTGAATTATTACAATAAAGTAAGATAGCTAAAAGAAAATGTTAATAAGGAACAGGAAGGGAAAACATATTTCCATTGGAAGTGGATCATCATAAAGCTCGTTTTCATTGCCTTCATGTTCAGTAGGCTGAGGAGAAGGAAGGGAAGGGGTTGGTCTTGCTGTCTTAGGGGTGGTAGGAGTGGAAGAAATTTCATGTATATGGACCTATGCAATTCAAACTCATGTTTTTCAAGGATCAACCATGTGTCTGTGTGTGTGTGTGTGTGTGTGTGTGTGTGTGAGTGAGGGGGGGGGGAGTGCCTTTAATACCAGCTTCCAATTAAGACAACTTCTGACCATAGAGCCCTAAAAAATACATTCTTTCAAAACTTATTGTCAGATTTCAGCTGGGACAAATAGCAAATATTTCAAGAAGTATTGAACTCCTTTTTTTGTCTTTTTTTTTTTTTTAAATAAACCAAAGGTATCTCTCAGGTGACTCAGAACTGAAACCAATAAGCCTTTTATGACTTAATCATGGATGCCAAAGATGTCCTCAAAATCAGGTGCAAAAAGATATAACCCTCCCATGATCCAGAACCACTCTCAAAGATAGCCAAAAGAAACAGAGACACATATAACACCCCCACACCCAAGAGCTAGCAATAGTCAGTGTATTAGCCAAAAAGGGATGCAATCCACATTTCTGCCTGGCCATATTCTTGGGGCCTCCATCCTGAAGTTGGCTGCCTGCAATGCAAACCCAATAACTCATGCACCTCTGACAGGCAGAAAGTCAAGCCAAGTTTTCAGAGGAAAAAAACAAGACAAATAGGAAAGCAATAGCTGTTTCTGAGAGAGAAAAGACCAGTAACTAATGGGTACCCCAAACCAAATTTAACCAGAGTCACTATCTCACTATACAAACAAGCAATTCATCTGCTAATCTAAATTTGGAAAGGAAGAAACAAGGGGAAATTTCTACCTTCATCTCTCAACTAGGCATTTCAGATAGAGAACTGAGAGAGGTGACCTTGGTAAGAATTCGTACCTCTCTCCAGCACTTGTCATTTTTCCCAGGATCTCATCTTCAGGTTCCAGAACCAGTGGTGTCTTGACCATCTCCTTCTGGCCACCAGAAACTGGGGAATGAAAAATTATGTGTTCCTTGCTCATCCCTGAGGCCCCTATAACAAAAGACCAATTATTAAGAAAGACAGACAAGTTTATTTAATAACTTTTATGTGATACAGGAGACTTCATCAGGAAATGACTCAAATAAACAGGTAAACTTGCATGTTTTTTATGCTAGATTTCATGAAGAAGTGGACAGTTGTGAAGAAATATAATTGGACAAAGGGGGTATGAACTAACGGTGATAAACTTGGGGACTTAGCAAGGCCTGTGTGTTCAGATTCTTTGTGTCCGTGTGTCTTCAGGGATAAGGATGTTCTTTTCCTCCAGATATAGGGAGTGTACCTCTGAAATGAGGATCTTATAACCTTTTTCCAGGGAAGATTAGAGAACCCCTCCTAAGTTTCATGACCTGCTTCAAGAGAGAAGGGTGAGGGAAGATCAAATAATGACCTTTTTGTTTGTGCAGTTTCCTCAAATACCCAAGTGCCATATTTTGGGGTTGTATGTCCTGTACTTCATCACCTGTAATTTTATTAGCCTCATTTTACACACAAGGAAACTAAATCTTAGAGAGATTATTAATCTTGTTAGTCAATTTCATATATTCATGAAATGATAGGGATGATTCAAGCCCAGGAGTGGCTGGTTTCAACATCCTGAGTCCTTGATTCTATATCCTGCCTACTCTGTGCTGACCACTTTCCGGTTATACTTCCCATGGAGCTTAGCAGTGGCTCTAGGACAGGTAGAACTTTCCGTTTCTCTCTCTCTCCCCACTTCCCTCCAACTCCCCCTCCCATTTTTCCTGTACACCTTGGCAGAAAATTTGATTGGCCAAGCTCTTTGTTTTTGTCAATACAAACAATAAACAGTAAAAAAGAATAAAATGGTTGATCTGTGGTCAGTTCAACTTTGTTCTAGTCAACTGTGTCTAAGAGAAGACAGTTTCTCCAGGGACATATTTCATCCGGGAGGGGCTCTAAGGTAGGACCCTGCCTTTCCAGGAAGTTTCTCTTACTCTAGCAGCTATTTTGAGGCTTGACCAATTTATAACCACAGCCTAGCTCATCCACAAATTTTTACTTCACAGAAATCATAACATTAAAAAAACATCAGTAATTAATCAAAAAGCAATACGAAATATTTGTCAGAACCTCACAATTTGTTCCACTTGTTTTTCTTTGCCCTTGTTAAAACAAAATGGCAACTTCAAAGCTAAAGTATTTTAAAAACAAAGAGCAGAGTAAGGAGGACTCTTATTAGTTTAAGCGATCATTTTCTATAAACTCTCTGAAATTATGTAGAAAAAGTAACAATAATGATATGATACTAATTATTTAGCATAACAGTAAAAACCATCTTTTTCCTTGGAAAATGATATTTCAAATAAACATTACAGTTAAGTGCTGATGGATTGGTGACCTCTCAATAAAAGGGGGCATTTACACCACAAATGACCGATTATCCCCTACTGAATTAGGATCACATAAGGCCTTCTCTCTACCAACTGTTTATTTCTTCTTTTGCTTGGCAACTTCAAGTTTCAGGTAGTATTTTATCATCAGAAAGGTAAGTTTCTAACTCCATCCTGCTATGCTGAGTGTGAAATCATAGAAAATTAACCTTGTCTGAAGATCACTAATTTTAGAACTCCTCCCTGTTGTTTCCAATTGTAACTGGACACCATATTAATATGTCTTTACATATGAATCAATAATTTTTTTAACTTGACTTCTTCAAGAAGTTCAAGACAATATTTATTGACGTTGGTGTTGTGTGTTTTTTAAAAGGTTTTTTTTTTTTTAAATTGGGCAACAGTAGAGTAATGTCACTTATTTCTAACACAGCAGCAAAATTTTCTATTGCTGAAACAGGTCTGTAGATTTCAAGTTCTTATATCCAACCCTAATTATGAAGTAAAGTATTTAAATTGTATATGTGACTGAAATAAGAAGCAATATATAATTTTGAAAGTGACTAGTACTGTTTGCCCTGAAGGTAATTTAAATCCTTTATTATAAGAAACTTGTCAACATATGGAAAACCAAATTGGAAGACTTCTGGCTGTGTGACAGGTGTATTCCCTGGAGAAAAGATACAAAATAATAATAATAATCAAATACATAAAAATAACAGATTCTCTTACATGACTGAGTCAAATGTTTTCTCCATGAGTTAGAATCTAGCCAGCCTTCACACTGTTGTTCTCTGTGTCAGCAGTTCAGTTGTTATATGTCTGTTTTTATTAAAGACAACTATGCAACTGTAATGAAAAAAATTGGCATTGGGCTGATCTCTGAAATCCCAAGTTCTGAACTTTCCTGCAAAATTTTACCATCAGGAACCTTAGACCAGAAGGAAGCAAAAAGACTTTTTTTAAAAAAATTGCATAGGCCATACCAGAGTCTGTGCTAAATTATATACGCTACCCACAAAAATGGTTTCTTGAAACTTCTTCCTCTAAATACAACTACTAAAATAGACCCTACTGCTCCTAAGGGGAATTCCCAAATATTGAGTGCTTCCCAGTCTCAGTTGGAGTGATGAGGAGCCATGGAAACAGTGGAGATTTTGGAATCAGGGAGTATGAGTTTTAAATCACAGATCTGAGATGTATTAACATGAGATGGCGGGAAAGGCTAATAGCCATTCTGAGGTGCTATTTCCCTACCTAGGCAATGAGGATGATAATGCCTGTTTTGCAGAGCCCCAGACACAAAACCTATTCAGACTAAATGGATGTTATTGTTATTATTACCATGGATTAGAACTATGTTTCATAGTTGTACTTCAATGTTCTTCACCAAGTCATCTGAGTTTTGCTATAATTATACAGAAGTGAATCTATTACTTAGTATTGTGGCACATGGCAGCCTCCAATCATCCCTCCAGGGCAAGAATGATGTCGTTAATATCTACATGAAGCTGACTATGAGCCAGTGATACTTTCAGAGAGATAACCAGTTTCCCAAAAATTTCTAGCAAGAGCTTGTAAGAAATGGCTTTTGTTTTTCTCTTTTTTTGTTTTCTGGGCTTATAGATCACTTGTGTCTCCAAAGGATGTATAAGTTTAATAGTAATTAAATTGTGTTAAACATATTTTGTCATTTTGAAGTTCCTGATTATACTCCAAATTTACTTAAAACTGTGTAAGAAGTTCCTTAATTTTTTAATTCAAATTATGTGGTATCTGGCCAGACATGGTGGCTCATGCCTGTAATCCCAGTCCTTTGGGAGGCCAAGGTGGAAGGATCACCTGAGGAAAGGAGTTTGAGACCAGTCTGGGCAATACATTGAGATCCTGTCTCTACAGTATTCTTTTTTTAAAAAAAAAAAAAAACAGCCAAGTATGATAGTGCACTGTAGTCCCAGCTAGTTGGGAAACTAAGGCAAGGAGCTCACTTGAGCCCAGAAGTTCAAGGCTGTAGTGAGCCATAAAAGTACATACAGAATTCCTAATTGAGCACTAAGCACAAAGAATAAGCAACACTACTTATCAGATTTCGCAAATACAAGGGTACATGAAAATATTTCTATAATTGAAACTACTTCAGGGTAGGCAAGAAAGACAGGGGAGCCTGTTTAATGTGTTTCAAAGAATGGGCCAGGCATGGTGGCTCAAGCTTGTAATCCCGGTACTTTGGGAGGCCGAGGCGGGCGGATCACAAGGTCAGGAGATCGAGACCATCCTGGCTTACACGGTGAAACCCCATCGCTAGTGAAAATACAAAAAATTAGCCGGGCGCTGTGGCCGGTGCCTGTAGTCCCAGCTACTAGGGAGGCTGAGGCAGGAGAATGGTGTGAACCCGGGAGGCGGAGCTTGCAGTGAGCCAAGATCCCACCACTGCACTCTAGCCTGGGCGACAGAGTGAGACTCCATCTCAAAAAAAAAAAAAAAAATGTGTCATGCAGTCCATATTACTGCTCAATTGGAGGTAGGGTAAATTTGGGCGTCGGCGTGGGGAGAAATTATTTGTAACAAGGAGGCTTTAACAGCACTTCTATCACGATAGCATTTACCTACTAATAAGAGGAGAACACAGATATTGAGCAGTCAGACTGGAGACAGAGCACTGTAGTCCTGCATAGCAATACAAACATCTTGCAGACCTCACAGCAAAGAAGCAAGGCCTTCTAAGCATCAACTGATAAAACTCAGCATTAACATATTGCATTTGAGCAAGGGCATAAGCAAAGACAGATTCTTTAGCAAGTTTCCAGAAGGTAGAAGTTGACATGACGTCTTAACCTGAAATGAGAATTTTAAGGATGTGTTAAACACGGAGGCCGAGGCGGGCAGATCACATGAGGTCAGGAGTTTGAGACCAACCTGGCCAACATGGTGAAACCCCGTCTCTACAAAAAATACAAAAAATTAGCCAGGTGTTATGGCGGGCACCTGTAATCCCAGCATCCTAGGAGGCTAAGGCAGGAGAATCGCTTGAACTCGGGAGTCGGCGTTTGCAGTGAGCTAAGATCAGGCCACTGCACTCCAGCCTGGGCGACAGAGCGAGACTCCATCTCAGAAAAATAGAAAGAAAAAGGACTTAAACATGATAGACACAGAAAAGGACCCAAAGGGCCAGAATTGCTTATCTGTACTTAAGGTTAGGAAATGGGGAAACATGAGACAAGACACATGTACGTGTAGTAAATTGTACACAGAGCGATTTATAAATCATTATGTGGAATAAAGTGCAAATTGCTCTCACTGAGAGCATGGGTAATATCATCTCAAACAAATCATTCACTAGGTGTTTAAAAAGTTCCTCCAAAACTAATTCAATGTCAATAGAATTGAATGACCTCTGTGTTTGCCACCAAAATTATGGTGCTCAGAGTGGGCAATTCGCAATAAACAGCATCCCTTGTAGGATTCTGTATACATGAGTTTGAATTTTGCCTGGGTATACTATGTTATCTAATATTTAGAAAAGGTCATTAAAAACACCAAAAAATGAAATATTTAAAATCTTTATAATAATTTTTACACAATGAGAATGTAGAGATGAAACAATATGAGTTAACCTTAAAATTATTTAGTTAATTTGTTTTTGATTCCTGGGTCCAATATTTCACATACATTCCTCCCTTCTTTCCCCCCATTTCCTTTCCCTTTTCCTGCCAGTCTCCTGAAGCTCCACTGTTATTATATGCTGTAAAAAATATTTCACATGCAATTGCAATGCTTCTCAACTTTCAAGCTCAGTAGGGGGAAATGTGGAGGTGTTCAATTCTCCAGTTTTACATTTTTTTCCATGGGAAATGAAAGTCGAAATCTGAAAAGTAGCAACTTGCAGTAAAACATTATTTTTCTTTTTTTCCCAATATGTCTCAGTGATATCAAGTTCAAATACTTTATTACAGATAATTCCAACCAATTTAAATGCACAAATTCTCAATAAAATATGAATTGGGGAAAGTCAGTATCTTTGCAGATGTGATTTTAAATTTTGCCCTCAGATAGTCTGGCTACATTTCCAGTATCTTCAGTGGGATTTATAAAAAAAAATAGATCTGAGAAGAGAATTTGATCCATGAAATGTAAAATGATTGTAGAGCAGGAAGGGTAGGTAAAATATTTCTTATGCTTATGACTATATGGTAGCTGTGAACTTTTAAAAGGGAAGACATTACAAAACTTAGAATTAGTATCAAAAATAAGTTGTTAATTTATCTAACTTTGGAGACTTTTAGCTTATTTTAAAGAATATACCTAATAAAGAATGCTTTATTTATTCAAAAACATTTATTCATACCAACATCATTTTTTCCAAAGGATAATTATTGTCTAGCCCAACACTATTTCATATGACATTTAGTTCTAATGTAAAACATGAAAATGCTCCAAGTACTGCCTAAGGTATAGTATAAAAGAAGCATTTTGAGCCATGGAATATATTTAGTTACAAGCAAAAGATCCTAGCACTGTTTCTAAGAAAAATAGAGACAAATAGTATGATAATTAAAGGGGAAAAACTAACTTTAATTTTTTTTTACTAAATTCATGAGTCAAAAGTTTATTTTAGACCTTTAGAGACACAACCTCAATATGTTTAATTATTCTGATTTTCCCACTCTAGAAACAGTTCTGCCAGCATCTGTGCTTGAAATACGGACTCCCTGTTTACCAATTGCCTTTGATTTAGATTCATTCTATTCTTGTTTTGCCTCTGTCCATATGGCTAGCACTAATTATAGTTTAGACGCTAAAGCCCCACATCTATTACAATATTTATATTTCCCTACTCTAGCATCTTTTTGCTTGAATGCACTGTCAGCATCACTGATAGATTAATAGTTCTAAAATATTATCTTGACAATCCTTTTTTCTAGCAACTTGAGTAAGTCCACATACCTACCAGGTATTCTCAAATCCTTATTCTGAAGTCAAAAAGCTGTTCACAGTCCAGTTCCATCCTACTCCTCCTACCCTAACTCCTATCATTCTTTTAGAATCCCTCATTCAATCAAACTCATTTGTTCTCTCTTCCCTCATCATACCTGGCTCAATGTCATACTTACATTTCATCCATTGCCTGAAATGTCTTCTCTATTGTTTTCTTCTTATTTACCTGGTACTATCCTCCACAGTATGATCTATGCTTCATCTTTTCCATGAAACTATTTCTGGCTACCATCGTTGGAAGTGACCTCTCTTGCTTTTATATATCCATAGTTTCTGTTGTCCGTTCATTCATTTGGCACCTAACCATCACTATCTTATTATACTTTGTTACATATTGAAAGAGGAACAGAACACACAGCTTAAAAGGAAATGATAATCAGATTTGTGTGAGTCATCTGATTAGCCATACTGAAACAGTAAAGCAATGAAGCAAAATCTTAAAACTGATAGCCAATAAAGGAAAAGAAAACTGGACCTAGAATTTTATATCCAATGAAACTATCATGCACACCCAAAATCATATGATGACATTTTCAAATATACATGGATTCACAATATTTATTACTCAAAAACTCTCTGAGAGAAACCAAAAGATGAAAACAAGCAAGAAGAAAAATAAAACTAGGTTGAAGCAATGATATAATGAACAATGATAACCAAAAAATAAGTAAATTTACATAATTATGGGTTGCAAAACTTCAAATATTTTCAAATATCTTTTAATATGTCGCTCTTGACCTTTAATTCTAGACATTATTGACGTGGAAAGTGAGAGGTATAATCTGTTTGGAAGATGTAAAGGGAAGCAGAGGTGCATAAAAGTCATGTTGATATTTGGGAGCTTCATTTGAACCATTAGCTTTATAACTTGCCAGAGAAGAAGTTTAGGTGCAATATGTTAAAATTTTTAGGATGTAATGAAGAAGTAGAAAAGGGGAAAAAATAGGTAGGGAAAGAGAATAATAAAGATAAAATACAAAATAAAAGAAAAGTCAAAACATAGAAATAATCGCAATCAATGCAGCTGGTTTTTAAATAGTCTATATGAAATAGAAGCAGCCTAGATGTTCATCAAAGGATGAATGGTAAACTCAAGGTGGTGTATACATAGCTTAAAAAGAAAGGAAATCCTGTCACATGGTAAAACATGGATGAACCTTGAGGACATTATGCTAAATGAAATAAGCCAGTCACAAAAAGACAAATACTGTATGATTCTACTTACATGAGGTATGTAAAGTAGTCAGAGTCCTAGAAAAAAATGTAGAATTGTGGTTACCTGCAGCTAAAGGGAGGGGAAAATGTGGAGTTATTTTTTAATGGGTATAGCGTTTAATCTTGCAAGATGGAAAAGTTCTGGAGATCTGTTGCACAACAACATAAATATACTCAGCACTACTTAACTGCACACTTAAAAATGGCTAAGATGGTAAATTTTATGTTATATATTATTTACTACAATTATAAACTTTTGAATTATTCAAAACAATCTATAAAAGACAGAGTCACTGATTGAGTTTTAACAATGAAGGCCAAAGTGTAGCCTTGTAAGGCACAAGTATTGAAACAGAGTTTGTGTTGCAAGGGCCTAAGAGCTAAACTGGAAAGACTGTATATTAAAACAAAAAAACAATAACCTGAAATTATATCACACAGACTGAACATATTGAACAGAGCAATAAAACTGAAAATCAATAGTAATCAAATATTTAGGGCTTATCAAAAAAAAAAGAAAACAATACCAAACAAAACCTGTAGGGTAGCTGCAAAGTGATAATTAGTTGGAATGGTATACAGCCTTGAGTATTAATTTTAAAAAGGGATTGAAATAAATGAACTTTATCTTGTAATCAAGAGGCAAGAAAGGGAAAAACAAAAATTAATCAAAGTATGAGGAAGAACATAATACTAATAAAAGTATAAAGTAAGAAAACAGAAAACAAAAAATGAATAAAATTGATTATAATAATAGATGGTATCTGAAAAAATCTAATAAAATAGACAAATTTAGGGCAATTACATGTAATTAAAATGTGAACATACAACTATTAGATATAAGGTAAGTAAAGGGGGGACATTACTAATTTAAAAAGGTTTGTAAAGTTATGAGATTTTAATTAACACCATCTAATTTTCTACCAATGAATTTGGACATGTCATCTACATAATTGGATAACTTCTCCAGGATGATATAAATTATCGAAACTGGTCCAGGAAGTATTAGAAAACCACTCAATAGAACAACAATAAAGTTCAACAGGTCATTAAAAACTTATCTATACAGAAGTTGTCAGATTCAAGACAGATTTAAGATAAAGGAGCAGATAGTCCCCCTTTTACGTAAACACATCAGAATTTAGAAAAATATTAAATCTAATCAACTAATCTCACAGCCTTCAATATCTTGATAACACAAATGGACAATAACACTACAAGAAAAGAAATATAATTCAGTTTCACTTTTGAACAGGAATACAACAGTATCCTAAATAATACATTAATGTGTTAGCAAATGGAATCCAACAAGATATTAAAAGAAAATGCGTGGCCAGGTGTGGTGGCTCACGCCTGTAATCCCAGCATTTGGGAGGCTGAGGCGAGTGGATCGCCTGAGTGCAGAAGTTGGAGACCAGCCTGGGCAACTTTGTGAGACCCCCTTCTCTACAAAAATGCAAAAATTAGTTGGGCACGGTGTTGTGTGCCTGTAGTCCCAGCAACTCGAAAAGCTAAGGTGGGAGAATTACTTGAGCCCAGGAGGCAGAGGTTGCAGTGATCACACCACTGCGTTTCTGCCTGGGTGACAGAGCTAGATCTTGCCCCCGGACCCAAAAAAAGAAAAAAAAAAAAAAAAAGGCATAATAATATGACATATTTAAAATAGGCTACAAGGGTAATTCAGTGTTAGAAAACTCATCATTTTAATACCCTGCATTAACAAATTTACAGAAAGAAAACTTTTTATCTAAATAGATGCTCCCAATTTTCCAAATAAAAGTCAATACCCATTAATCTTTATATATACAGTAGCCCCTCCTCATCTGTGGGTTCGCTTTCTGCAGTTTTTGTTACATGCAGTCAACCAAGGTCCAAAGATATTAAATTAAAAATTCCAGAAGTAAACAATGTATAACTTTCCAATTGCATGCCTTTCTGGTAATGTGATGAAATCGGATGCCATCCTGCTCTGCCCAGCCCAGATGTGAATCATTCCCTTGTCCAGCAGATCCACACTGTATATTGTGCCTACCCATTGGTCACTTAGTAGTCATCTTGGTTATCGGATCCAGCGGCAAGTGCTTGTGTTCAAACACCCTTATGTTCCTTAGTAATGGTCCCAAAGTGCAAGAGCAGTGATGATAGCTTACGGTTATAATTGTTTTATTTTATTCTTAGTTGTTGGTAGTGTCTTACTGTGCCTAATTTATAAATTAAACTTCATCATAGATATGTATGTGTGTGTATATGTGTGTGTGCGCATGTGTGAGTGTGTATACACAAATTAGAACTCAAAGGAAATATTCTTAATCTGAAAATGAGTATAAGCAGGAAATCTGAAGCAGAGATAATACCTGAGGGTCACACATTAGCATAATTATTAAGAGCTCAATTTTGAAGCCTAACTGCCTGAATCAGAATCTGGCAACTCCACGTCTTAGCTGCTGGATTTGTGTCTCTGGCATCAGGAAGTGAGGAAGTGGATATCCTCTGCTTCCTTTGCCTCCTGTATCTTTCTTTATTTGAACTTCTCTCTCTAACTCTAATACTAGCTCATATTAGCCTCTGTCCAGGTAGCAAATGCAGTGAAGAGGCGTAAGAGATTCTTATGTAACTGTGCTCTGACTGATCTGATTTGAGGTTGGTTTTCAGAAGGACTGATTCAGCTTTACCTGGGCTGCCTCTGTTACAAATGAACGCCTCTGACCCCAAAAGTGTTAGCCTTACTCCATGTAGCACTCATATGCTACATGGGGTTCACCGCCAACAGGATTTCCAGGTTGGGTATACCATCGCTTGGCTGACGGGCCACCTGGGTAGTCTCATGGCCTTGGTCTCCCTCTGCTGTTCTCCATGCTCTGACCA
Source organism: Theropithecus gelada (assembly GCF_003255815.1). Lineage (NCBI taxonomy): Eukaryota > Metazoa > Chordata > Mammalia > Primates > Cercopithecidae > Theropithecus > Theropithecus gelada. Next base: position 118,018,952 of record NC_037672.1, read on the forward strand.
TAGGGAACCACTAGAGTTCTCTTCCACATATTCAAAGGTTCACAGGAAAATAGGGCGTTGGTGTGGCCCTTCCATATTGAACCTTTGGAGTGACACATATTGAACTCTTCTCCCTTCATGACCAGCAAGGAAGAAGCTATCTCTTCTTCAGTCTTCAGACAATAAAAAACACCCTAAAATATAAATTTCACTGGACACATCTCTTTCACTGTCCACAATGTTTAAGATGGAAAACAAAATGCTGTACTTCTAAACATATAGTAGTAGGTACGATCTCCTTCCAAATTCTCTCTCACATATCTCATTGGTAAAGGCTGGCAGAGCAGGTTAGTCCCACTGGTACCTGAGATCAGACCAGGAATCTAATAGCAAGGGGAAGGCCCTCTTTAAACTCCACCTTAGAAAAATTAGTAACTTTGTTCTCAACAGAGAGTTGTTTCCACCTTTACCCTTGAAATATTGGTAACCTCAAAGGACAGGAAAAGATTTCAAACAGTAGTTCACACTATAATAAAACTTTACAGTTGATAAAAATGAAAATTTTAAAATTACTAGGAGAAAATGTAGAAGACTATGTTCATAACTATGGAGTGGAGAAAACTTTTCTGAGGAATAAAATTTTTTTAAATGTAAAAACTTGATACAGGGCACTGCCTTATGATCTGGCAATTTGGGAGGCCGAGGCAGGAAGATCACTGGAGGTCAGGAGTTCAAGACCAGCCTGGCCAACACTGCGAAACCGCATCTCTACTAAAAATACAAAAATTAGCCAGGTGTGGTTGTGTGCCCCTGTAATCCCAGCTACTTGGAAGCCTGAGGCAGGAGAATCACTTGAACCTGGGAGGGAGAGGTTCCAGTGAGTTGAGATCACGCCATTGCACTCCAACCTGGGTGACAAGAGCAAAAGTCAATCTCAAAAAAAAAAAAAAAACTTGATATGGGAAAGCACAACAAAATATAAAATTCTGAATGGTTCAAGAGATCATTAAAATGCTGAAGGACAAGCTACGGACTAAGAACAATTTTTGATATATATCTAACAAACAACATACCAATAAGAAAAGACAAATACCTGAAAGACAAATGGACAAAAATGAAAAAGTAATAAATAGAAGTAAAAATATAAATGACCATTGAAAAGTTTATTAACTTCTATAGTAATCAGGGAAAGACAAATGGAAGTAAGAGTGAGATAACTTTTTTTGATCCTATCAGGCAAAAAAAAAAAAACAAAAAACAAAACAAACAAAAAAAACAAACTGTAAAGGCTGAACAAAGCCAGAAATGTTAGTGAGATGTGGCAAAATGGGCACTATTACATGCCATTCATACAAGTAAAAACTGGGAGGCCCTCTTTGGGGAGAAATTGAGCAGCATCTTTTAAAACCTAAAAATGTACATACACTTGTTTTTTTTTTTTTTTTATACTTTAAGTTCTAGGGTACATGTGCATAACGTGCAGGTTTTTTACATATGTATACTTGTGCCATGTTGGTGTGCTGCACCCATCAACTCGTCAGCACCCATCAACTCGTCATTTACATCAGGTATAACTCCCATTGCAATCCCTCCCCTTTCCCCCCTCCCCATGATAGGCCCCGGTGTGTGATGTTCCCCTTCCTGAGTCCAAGTGATCTCATTATTCAGTTCCCACCTATGAGTGAGAACATGCAGTGTTTGGTTTTCTGTTCTTGCGATAGTTTGCTGAGAATGATGGTTTCCAGCTGCATCCATGTCCGTATAAAGGACACAAACTCATCCTTTTTTATGGCTGCATAGTATTCCATGGTGTATATGTGCCACATTTTCTTAATCCAGTCTGTCACTGATGGACATTTGGGTTGATTCCAAGTCTTTGCTATTGTGAATAGTGCCGCAATACACTTTGACCCAGCAGTTCTACATGGAATCTTCTACTCTTACAGAAAAACTAACACATACTCAAGGAGAATATTCTTGAGTCACAATATTCATGTAATTGAAATCACAACTTCCTCTCATATAGGAATAGAGAAACAAAACATGATAAAATCACAGATGGATAGAATAGTAAAAATGAGAACAAAATACTGTAGTAGATTATCGTACAGCATTAGGTGCTCCACAGAGGGCCAGTTTCCTTCTCTTTCCATTCAATAGAGCAAGCTCAACAGCGTTTGAAGCCTTTTTATGATGGTATGCCTAATTTATGGGTTCATAATCTACTTTCAGTCTATCTGAGAAACACTTAACAAAGAGGATGGAGGAGAACCCAAAACCTAAATTCAAGCATAATTCATTAACCTGTGTGTAGCCTCGATTTCTCTTTAAAACTCATGTGACAGTTTTAATATACTCTATTTTCCAGTCAAAGGAACTGAAGCACTATTATACTAATTACCTTAGGAAACTGGAGAAAAGAACCAAAGTTCTTTGAAAAGACATTTTTGCTTCTTTGACAAATATTTCAAGGCACAGTAAAATTAAATAATCCATTGTAAAAAGATAAAGTGCCCCCAACTGGGATATTACTTTCTGAAAAATCCTGTGGATATTCCAGTTTGAGTACCAAAAGGTAACTCACTCTTGGAGGTTTGTTAGAATCGTAAACTGCCAGCGTACAGTTTTATGAAGGACAGAAGGACCTCAGACTGAACTTGCCCTATTAAACAGATTAAATTCTAGCTGTGAATTCAGGCCAGAACCATGCGTTATTGTTTTACTACAGAATAAACATAAATTTACCCATGCAGTGAAGTTTGCAGCTGGTTAAAGTCCATCATTTTCCCAATGGAAACGTTTATTTATTTAACTCTGATTAAAAAGTTAAAAAAAAAGAATCTAATGCATCTAAGGCAGAAAAGTGAGGAAAGAAAACATCTGTAACTTAGAGATAAATATTTGGGACTAAATTTATTCTCAGTTATTTGTGAACTATTTTAATTTGAGTTTGACGGTAGTACTTGAGTTGCATAATTCCACAGGTTAATAAAACAGACCCTAAAAACACAATGTACATACCCATGTACAAGTTGCAGTAAAGATCATATTCCTAGAAAAATATATGGCCTTATGAACTGTACCTAACGTATGCTTAAATGCAATTATTGATGCAAGATGAAAAGTGTTGGTTTAAATTGACCCACGTTTTATTTTATTATATTTTGAGATAGAGTCTCGCTTTGTCACACTAGCTGGAGTGCCGTGATGTGATCTCGGCTCACTGCAACCTCTGCCTCCTGGGTTTAAGCAATTCTCATGTCTCAGACTTCTGAATATCTGGGATTACAGGGGCCCACCACCAGGCCCAGCTAATTTTTGTATTTTTAGTAGAGACGGTGTTTCTCCATGTTGACCAGGCTGGTCTGGAACTCCTGGCCTCAAGTGATCCTTCCACCTCGGCCCCGCAAAGTGCTGTGATTACAGGCATGAGCCACAGGGCCTGGCAGACACCCACATATTTTCTTTTAAAAAATTGTGAAAAGATTTCTGGCAAGATGGCTGGATAGGAACACCTTCGGACTGCGACTCCCAGTGAGATCAACGCAGAAGGCGGTTGATTTCTGCATTTCCAACTGAGGTACCTGGTTCATCTCATTGGGACTGGCTGGACAGTGGATGCAGCTCACTGAGGGTAAGCCAAAGCAGGGTGGGGCACTGCCTCACCAGGGAAGCGCAAGGGGTCAGGGAACTCCCTCCCTCCCCTTGCCAAGGGAAGCCTTGAGGGTCTGTGTCTTAAGGAACAGTGCACTCCGGCCCACATACTGCACTTTTCCCATGGTCTTTGCAACCCACAGACCAGGAGATTCCCTCAATCTCATCAATAGGGCCCTCAATTTCAAGCACAAAACTGGTCAGCCATTTGGGTAGACATCGAACTAGCTGCACGTTTTTTTTTTTTTTTTTCCATAGCCCTATGGCACCTGGAATTCCAGTGAGACAGAACAGTTCACTCCCCTGGAAAGGAGGCTGAAGCCAGGGAGCCAAGTGGTCTGGCTCAGTGGGTCACCCCCCCACCACCACGGAGCCCAGGAAGCTAAGATCCACTGGCTTGAAATTATTGCAGCCAGCACAGAAGTCTGAAGTCGACCTGGGATGCTGGAGCTTGGTGGCAGGAGGGACATCCGCCATTGCTGAGGCTTGAGTAGGCATTTTTACCCTCACAGTGTAAACAAAGCCATCCCACCGGAAAGTTAGAAATGGGCGAAGCCCACCACAGCTCAGCAAGGCTACTGTGACCCAACTGCCTCTCTAGATTCCTCCCCTCTGGGCAGGGCATCTCTGAAAAAAAAAAAAAAAAAAGGCAGTAGCAGCAGTCAGAAGCTTATAGATAAAACCCTCATCTCCCTGGGACAGAGCACCTGAGGAGAGTGGGGGCTGTGAGCGCAGCTTCAGTAGACTTAAACGTCCCTGCCTGATGGCTTTGAAGAGAGCAGCAGATCTCCCAGCACAGCATTCATTCGAGCTCTGCTAAGGGTCAGACTGCCTCCTCAAGTGGGGCCCTGACTCCTGGGCCTCCTGATTGGGAGACTGCTCCCAGCAGGGGTCAATAGACACCTCATGCAGGAGGGCTCTGGCTGGTATCTGGCGAGTGCGCCTCTGGGATGAAGCTTCCAGAGCAAGGAACAGGCAGCAATCTTTGCTGTTCTGCATCCTCTGCTGGTGATACCCAGGCAAACAGGGTCTGAAGTGGAACTCCAGAAAACTCCAGCAGACCTGCAGCAGAGGGACCTGACTATTAGAAGGAAAACTAGCAAACAGAAAAGAATAGCATCAACATCAACAAAAAGATGTCCACTCAGAGACCCCATCCGAGAGACACCATCATCAAAGACCAAAGATAGATAAATCCATGAAGATGGGGATAAACCAGCGCAAAAGTCTGAAAATTCCAAAAACCAGGACGCCTCTTCTCCTCCAAGGGATCACAATTGCTTGTCAGCAAGGGAACAAAACTGGACAGATAATGAGTTTGACGAATTGACAGTAGGCTTCAGAAGGTGGATAATAACAAACTCCTCCGAGCTAAAGGAGCATGTTCTAACCCAATGCAAGGAAGCTAAGAACGTTGAAAGAAGGTTAAACAAATTGCTAACTAGAATAACCAGTTTAGAGAAGAATGTAAATGGCCTGATGGAGCTGAAAAACACAGCATGAGAACTTCATGAAGCATACATAAGTATCAATAGCCAAATTGATCAAGTGGAAGAAAGGATATCAGAGATTGAAGACCAACTTACAAAATAAAACAAGAAGACAAGTTTAGAAAAAAAAGAATGAAAAGGAATGAAGAAAGCCCCCAAGAAATATGGGACTATGTGAAAAGACCAAATCTACGTGATTGGTGTACCAGAAAATGACGGGGAGAATGGAATCAGGTTGGAAAACACTCTTCAGGATATTATCCGGGAGAACTTCCCCAACAAAGGCAGGCCAACATTCAAATTCTGGAAATACAGAGAACACCACAAAGATACTCCTCAAGAAGAGCAACCCCAAGACACATGATCATCAGATTCACCAAGGTTGAAATGAAGGAAAAAACGTTAAGGACAGTCAAAGAGAAAGGTCAGGTTACCCACAAAGGGAAGCCCATCACACTAACAGCAGAAACCCTACAAGCCAGAAGAGAGTGGGGGCCATTTTCAACATTCTTAAAGAAAAGAATTTTCAACCCAGAATTTCATATCCGGCCAAACTGAGCTTCATAAGCGAAGGAGAAATACAATCCTTTACAGAGAAGCAAATGCTGAGAGATTTTGTCACCACCAGGCCTGCCTTACAAGAGCTCCTGATGGAAGTACTAAACATGGAAAGGAACAACTGGTACCAGCCACTGCAAAAACATACCAAATTGTAAACACCATCAACACTATGAAGAAACTGCATCAACTAACAGATAAAATAACCAGCCAGCACCATCATGATAGGAAAAAATTCACACATGGCAGTATTAATCCTAAATGTAAACAAGCTAAATGCCCCAATTAAAAGACACAGACTGGCAAATTGGATAAAGTGTCAAGACCCATTGGTGTGCTGTATTCAGGAGACCCATCTTATGTGCAAAGAAACACATAGGCTCAAAATAAAGGGATGGAGGAATATCAACCAAGCAAATGGAAAGCAAAAAAAAAAAAAAAAAAAAAAGCAGGGGTTGCAATCCTAGTCTCTGATAAAACAGACTCTAAACCAACAAAGATAAAAAAAAAACAAAGAAGGGCATTACATAACAGTAAAAGGATCAATGCAACAAGAAGAGCTAACTGTCCTAAATATATATGCACCCAATACAGGAGATTCATAAAGCAAGTTCTTAGAGACCTACAAGGAGACTTAGACTCCCACACAATAATAGTGGTAGACTTTAACACCCCACTGTCAATATTGGAGAGATCAACGAGACAGACAATTAACAAGGATATTGAGGACTTGAACTCAGCTCTGGATCAAGCAGACCTAATAGATATCTACAGAACTCTCCACCCCAAGTCAACACAATGTACATTCTTCTCAGCACCACATCCCACTGACTCTAAAATTGACCACATAATTGGAAGTAAAACACTCCTCAGCAAATACAAAAGAATGGAAATCAAAGTCTCTTAGACCACAGTGCAATCAAATTAGAACTCAGAACTAAGAAACTCACTCAGAACTGCACAACTACATGGAAACTGAACAAACTGCTCCTGAATGGCTGCTGAATAATAATGAAATTAAGGGAGAAATAAATAAGTTATTTGAAACTAATGAGTACAAAGACACACATACCAGAAACTCTGGGACACATTTAAAGGAGTGTGTAGAGGGAAATTTATAGCACTAAATGCCTACAAGAGAAAGCAGGAAAGATCTAAAGTCAACACCTTAACATCACATTTAAAAGAACTAGAGAAGCAAGAGCAAACAAATTCAAAAGCTAGCAGAAGACAACAAATACCTAAGATTAGAGCAGAACTGAAGGAGACAGAGACATGAAAAGTCCTTCAAAAAATCAGTGAATCCAGGAGTTGTTTTTTGAAAAGACCAACAAATTAGCTAGACTGCTAGCCAGACTAATAAAGAAGAAAAGAGAGAAGAATCAAATAGACACAGAAAAAAATGATAAAGGGGATATCACCACTGATCCCACAGAAATAGAAACCACCATCAGAGAACACTATGAACACCTCTACACAAATAAACGAGAAAATCTAGAAGAAATGAATAAATTTCTGGACACATACACCCTCCCAACTCTAAACCAGGAAGAAGTCGAATCCCTGAATAGAAGAATAACAAGTTGTGAAATTGAGGCAGTAATTAATAGCCTACCAACCAAAAAAAGTCCAGGACCAGACTGATTCACAGCCGAATTCTATCAGAGGTACAAAGAGGAGTTGGTACCATTCCATCTGAAACTACTCTAAACAACAGAAAAAAAGGCAATCCTCCCTAACTAATTTTATGAGGTCAGCATCATCCTGATATCAAAACCTGGCAGAGACACAACAAAAAAGAAAATTTCAGACCAATATCCCTGATGAACATCAATGCGAAAATCCTCAGTGAAATACTGGCAAACTGAATCCAGCAGCACATCAAAAAGCTTATCCACCACAATCAAGTTAGCTTCATCCCTGGGATGCAAGGCTGGTTCAACATACGCAAATCGATAAATGTAATCCAGCATATAAACAGAACCAATGACAAAAACCACATGATTATCTCAATAGATGCAGAAAAGGCCTTTGACAAAATTCAACATCCCTTCATGCTAAAAATTCTCAATAAACTAGGTATTGATGGAACGTATCTCAAAACAATAAGAGCTATTTATGACAAACCCACAGCCAATATCATACTGAATGGGCAAAAGCTGAAAGCATTCCCTTTGAAAACTGGCACAAAACAAGGATGCCCTCTCTCACCACTCCTACTTAACATAGAATTGGAAGTTCTTTCCAGTGCAATCAGGCAAGAGAAAGAATAAAGCGTATTCAAATAGGAAGAGAGGAAGTCAAATTATCTCTGGTTGCAGATGCCATGATTGCATATTTAGAAAACCCCATCGTCTTAGCCCAAAATCTCCTTAAGCTGATAAGCAACTTCAGCAATGTCTCAGGATGCAAAATCAATGGGCAAAAATCACAAGCATTCCTATACACCAATAACAGACAGAGAACCAAATCATGAGTGAACTCCCATTTAAAATTGTTACAAAGAGAATAAAATACTTAGGAATACAACTTACAAGGGATGTGAAGGACCTCTTAAAGGAGAACTACAAACCACTGCTGAAGGAAACAAGAGAGGACACAAACAAATGGAAAAACATTCCATGCTCATGAAAAGGAAAAATCAATATCATGAAAATGGCCATACTACCAAAGTAATTTATAGATTCAATGCTATCCCCATCAGGTTACCATTGACTTTCTTCAGAGAATTAGAAAAAACTACTTTAAATTTCATATGGAACCAAAAAAGAGCCCCCATAGCCAAGACAATCCTATGCAAAAAGAACTAACCTGGAGGCATCATGCTACCTGACTTCAAACTATACTACAAGGCTACAGTAACCAAAACAGCATAGTACTGGTACCAAAACAGATCTATAGACCAATGGAACTGAAAAGAGGCCTCAGAAATAACACCACACATCTACAACCATCTGATCTTTGACAAACCTGACAGAAACAAGCAATGGGGAAAGGATTCCCTACTTAATAAATGGTGTTGGGAAAACTGACTAGCCATATGCAGAAAACTGAAACTGGACTCCTTCCTCACACCTTAACAAAAATTAACTCAAGATGGATTAAAGACTTAAACATAAGACCTAAAACCATAAAAACCCTAGAAGAAAACCTATGCAATACCATTCAGGACATAGGCATAGTCAAAGACTTCATGACTAAAACACCAAAAGCAATGGCGCTAAAAGCCAAAATTGACAAATGGTATCTAATTAAACTAAAGAGCTTCTGCACAGCAAAAGAAACTATCATCAGAGTGAACAGGCAGCCTACAGAATGGGAGAAAATTTCTGCGATCTGTCCATCTGACAAAGGGCCAATATCCAGAATCTACAAGGAACTTAAACACATTTACAAGAATACAACAAACAACCCCATCAAAAAGTGGGTGAAGGACATGAACAGACATTTCTCAATAGAAGACATTTATGCACCCAAAAAACATATGTATGAAAAAAAGCTCATCATCACTAGTCATTAGAGAAATGCAAATCAATACCACAATGAGATGCCATCTCATGCCAGTTAGAGTGGCTATCACTACAAAGTCAGGAAACAACAGATGCTGGAGAGGATATGGAGAAATAGGAACAGTTTTACACTGTTGGTGGGAGTGTAAGTTAGTTCAACCACTGTGGAAGACAGTGTGGCAATTCCTCAAGGATCTAGAACCAGAAATACCATTTGACCCAGTAATCTCAATACTAGGAATATACCCAAAAGATTAAAAATCATTCTACTATAAACACACAGGCACATGTATCTTTATTGCAGAACTGTTCACAATATCAAAGACTTGGAACCAACCCAAATGCCCATCAATGATAGACTGGATAAAGAAAATGTGGCAGATATATAAATACTATGCAGCCATAAAAAAGGATGAGTTCACGTCTTTTACAGGGACATGGATGAAGCTGGAAACCATCATTCTTAGCAAACTAACACAAGAACAGAAAACTAAACACCGCATGTTCTCACTCATAAGTAGGAGTTGAACAATGAGAACAGATGGACGCAAGGAGGGGAGCATCACACACAGGGGCCTGTCAGTGGGTGGGGGTCTAAGAGAGGGATAGCATTAGGAGAAATAACTAATGTAGGTGATGGGTTGATGGGTGCAGCAAACCACCATGGCACGTGTATACCTGTGTAACAAACCTGCACGTTCTGCACATGTATCCCAGAACTTAAACTATAATAAAAAAAAAATAGCCGTAGTCCATCTGAGCTGCTATAACAAAATATCATAGACTGGGAGGCATATAAACAACAGACATTTATTTCTCTCAGTTCTGGAAGCCGGGAACTATAAGAGCAAGGCTCCAACAGATTTGGTGTCTGGTGAGGGCCTCGTTTCTGGATGATACGAGTGCCTTCTGGTTGAGTCTTCATATAGTGGAGGGAGTTAGGAGTTTCTCTCTGGTCTCTTTCATAAGGGCACAAATACCATTCATGAGGGCTCTGTCCCAATTACCTAATCACCTCTCAAAGCCCCCACCTCCTAATCCCATCACCGTAGGGATTAGGATTTCAACATATAAATGTTGGGGGACACAAACATTCAGACCATAGCAAAAATAATATTCTGCAAAGAATTAGCATAAATCAATATTTATAGAATCTTTAGCAATTTGGGATGGGAAGGGAAGAGGAAGAACAGGCATTATTTATAAAGTGTCATTGCTTTACCTTGAGTTTGATTAATCTTTGATTCAGAAAATAATTTTCCCTAGGTGGCAATTTAAGGTATAAGAAAGTCATCAGCACTTTACCTTGTGTTAACATATATATAAATGGAAAAATGAGTCACCATCATTCTGCAGTAGTTGCCACATGATCTAAGTGGCTTTTGAGAAATTTTTGCAAGAATAGTACACTAAAAATTACATTTGTGTATTAACATTATAAGAATTATCAATGCACATGTAATAAAAATGGCTATTAATGAGCATTTGTACTAAGTAAACCTTTTTAAAACTAGTATTCTCCCTTTAGAGATGAACAAGGATAAACAGGTGTAATCTCCTCCAAGAACCACTTCTACTTCTTGGGAATGGTGGAATTTACAAACGTTCCCTGTCAAAAAGTATATGGTCTTCAGAACTGTGGTTCTTTTCCTCACGATTTCCACAGTTTTCTAATATCCAGAAAGGCCTGAGATCAGCTATAATAGACTGTAACTTTCTGTTTAAAAAAAAAAAAAAGTATAATATTTTGGGGCTTCACTTTGGGGTTCTGTCTCTTATACACATACATGCATAAACATACATGCATTCACTCAAACCACCAATTTTGAGGAATTAAAAGCAGGTAGAAAATTATAGTAGTTACCCGATGCTGTTATAATCAAAGCTGAATTACCCATGGACAAATACCTTCTGCCAGACAGAAGAGAAATGAATCCTGACACCTAGGACACCTGGGCTCAAAATCAAAGAAAATTTCCTCACCCAGCAAAACTTAACATTACTATCATACTGCATGGCCCTCCTTACTCATGCTCAGTCACCTCATGCTCAGCTTACTGCAAGCTCCGCCTCCCGGGTTCAAGCCATTCTCCTGCTTCAGCCTCCTGAGTAGCTGGGACTACAGGCGCCCACCACCACGCCTGGCTAATTTTTTGTATTTTTAGTAGAGATGGGGTTTCACCATGTTAACCTGGATGGTCTCGATCTCCTGACCTCGTGATCCACCCGCCTCGGCCTCCCAAAGTGCTGGGATTACAGGTGTGAGCCTCCGAGCCTGGCCCATGCTCTGATTCCTGACAGCATGGATTCTGCTATGTTTTGGATGTTTGTCCCCTCCAAAACTCTTGTTGAAACTTAACCCTAATGTGGCAGTATTGGGAGTTGTGGCTTTCAAGAGGCAATTGGGTCAGGAAGGCTCTGCCTTCATGAATGGCTTAATCTAATCTATTCATGACTTCGTAGATGAATGGGTTATCATAGGATGGCACTGGTAGCTTCACAGGAACACAGAGACCTGAGTTAGCACACTCAGTACCCTTGCTATGTAATACCTTGGGCTGCCTCAGGACTCTGCAGAAAGTCTCCACAAACAAGAAAGCCCTCATGAGATATGGCCTTTCAACCTTGGATTCTGCAGCCTCCACAACTGTAAGAAATAAATTCATTTTCTTTATAAATTACTCTTGTATTTGTCTGTTTTCACACTGCTATAAAGAACTACTTGAGACTGTTGAAACGGGGTAATTCATGAAGAAAAAGAGGTTTAATTGACTCACAGTTCTGCAGACTGAACAGGAACCATGATTGGGAAGCCTCAGGAAACTTACATTCATGGTGGAAGGTGAAGGGGAAAGCAAGGACTTTCTTCACATGGTGGCAGGAGAGAAAGAGTTAAGGAGGAAGGTGCCACACACTTTTAAACCATCAGATCTCATAAGAACTCACTCACTATCATGAGAATGGCAAGGGGGAGATCCGCCTCCATGATTCAATCACCTCCCACCAGGCCCCTCCCAGACACATGGGGATTACAGTTCGGTGTGCAATTTGGGTGGGGACACAGAGCCAAACCCTATCAACCCTATTACAGATATTCTGTTATAAGCAACAGAAAATGGACGAAGATGGCCTCTGCTCCCTTTCTAATTTTATTTACTATTAAACTTCCACAAGGACCCTATTTATCAATAAAACTGATCCTTCGCCTTTTAAAAATATACCCGGTGTGTTCATGCTTCCATCCAGTGTGCTCTTGCTGTTTTCCACAGTGGAAATGTCCTTCTTTCACTGCTCTCTGCCTACCAATTTTGCTTTTCCTTCTTTCACTGCTGTCTATCAATTTTGTGTTTCATTCAAATCCAAAAATTAAGACAAAACACAAACAAAATCTCTCTCTCTCCCTCCCTCCCCTACTCTTTCTCTCTCACACACACTTTCCCTACTTTCCCTGTTAAGCCCCACCTTGATCATCCCAGAAAAGTGGCTTTCTCCTAACCTGAATTTCAGATACACTCATCTATTTTGTCCACTTTATTTATAGTCATCCTTGAGTTTGGTTATTGGTACTTTCTCTTCAAGTAATAATAAGCAACTGAGAGAAGAGGACCAGTCATGGGAACCTGTGTTATTCAAATACTACTTTATATATACTACAGAGATCACTCTATAATTCAATTCATCAGGTGCAGGGAAAAAAAAAAAAGAAGAAGAAGAATTGCACCAGTAAATCTCTAAGATCTCTTTAAATTTAAAAAATTCATAACTTTGGCCAGGCATGGTGACTCATGTCTGTAATCCCAGCACTTTGGGAGGCTGAGGTGGGTGGATCACCAGGTCAGGAGCTTGAGACCAGTCTGGCCAATATGGTGAAACCCCATCTCTACTAAAAATACAAAAATTAGCTGGGCGTGGTGGCACGCACCCATAGTCCAGCTACTCGGGAGGCTGAGGCAGAAGAATTGCTTGAACCCAGGAGGTGGAGGTTGCAGTGAGCTGAGATTATGCCACTGCACTTCAGCCTGGGCAACAGAGAGAGACTCTGTCTCAAAAAACAAACAAACAAACAAAAAAACCATAACTTTAATATGTCGCTGGAATCAATTGGTTCTCATTTCTTGATTTTATATTTTTTACTAATTGTATTAGTTTGTTAGGGATGCACTCATGAAGTACCACAAACTACGGAGCCTAAACAACAGAAATATATTGTCTTACAGCTTGGGAGGCTAAAAGTCTGAGGTCAATGTGCCGGCATGGTTGGTTCCTTCTGAGAGTTGTGAAAACAATCTGTTCTATGCTTCTTTCTTAGCTTCTGGTGGTTAGCTGGCAATCATTAGCGTTCATTAGCTTCTGCTGCATCACCCTGATTTCTGTCTTCCTCTTTACATGCCATACTTTCTGTGTGTCTCTGGCTTCAAATGGCTGTCTTAAAAGGATGCCAGTCATATTGAATTAGGGGCCCACCATTCTCCACTATGACCTTATCTTAACTAATTACATCTGCAACAGACTTAATTCCAAATAAGGTCATGTTCTGAGGTACTGGGGGTTAGAACTTCAACATAAGTGGGCCCAGTGCGGTGGCTCACGACTGTAATCCCAGCACTTTGGGAAGTGAAGGCGAGTGGACCACCTGAGGTCAAGAATTCAAGACCAGCCTGGCCAACATGGTGAAACCCCATCTCTACTAAAAATACAAAAATTAGCCGGGCATAGTGGCACATGCCTGTAATCCCAGCTACTCGGCAGGCTGAGGCAGGAGAATTGCTTGAACCCAGGAGGCAGAGGTTGCAGTGAGCTGACATCATACCACCGTACTCCAGCCTGGGCAACAGAGTGAGACTCCATCTCAAAAAGCTTCATCATAAGTGGAGCCACCTTTGCAAAGGTTATGACAGTGAGAGAGGTCTAGCATGGCTGACTCCATCTTGCCTGTACTCTCACAGACTAGCTGTCCTTGCTGATTCCTGAATGTAGGCTGAGCTAACCATGGAAGGAATTTATTTTATAGTTTAGTTTAACTTTAAAGTAAGGATGATGCTAGTACCCACCTAAAGCTGATCCCATTTTTGGCTGGGGACTAAAACTGCCTTTGTAAAACTTATGAAAGTCCATAAGATTAAGATTATAGAAGGGGACTGAATTCCGCTACAAAGTTGATGTAGCTAAATGATAATCAGCCATTGTCCTCTAGCTTGGTTTTCTATAATCCCTAATAGCGCAGAAGTCATGTGGCCAGAGATCACAAGATTTGTCACTTCCCCATTTGCTCCTATAGATAACATTACTATTGTAGAACCTAATATTGGTATTTTGAGATGCTTTTCAGACTTTTGCATTCCGGCAATCAACAGACCCCACTGGGACCCATGACTCATGACTCAGCCCGTCCTGTGGCCCCCACCCAGAGGCAGATTCAGCACATGAGAACCATTTTCCACACACTATGATTTTATTCCCAACCAATCAGCAGTACCCATTCCCTAACCCCTTGCCCACCAAATTATCCATAAAAACACTGGCCTCTGAGTTCTTGAGGAGGCCAATTTGAATAATGATAAACTCTTCTTCTTTCACTTGGCCAGCTTTGCATTAATTAAACTTCTTTTTTAAACTGCAGTAATACTGTCTCAGATAATTGGGATATCTGTGCAGCAGGCAAGAAGAATCCATTGGACGAATACATATGTATTTTGAGAAGACACAATTCAACTCATGGCATTCATTCCGCCAAAAGTATATCCTAAACCCAAGGGCTGGAATAGGACATTAAATTCACATTAGTTAGCCCAAACCTCTCACCCAACTATGATACAAGCCTCTTGTGGAATGAGTTTTTTGGAGCTGAGATGGTATTCCAACCATATTTTAACCCCATAGACTTTAATATTGTCAATAACATTAAATTATTATGTGATTTTAATGATTCTCTAAAGCCATAGATTTTCTGACCTGCTCAAAAGAAAATATAGTTTTTCATTATTGAATTTATGATCACTGTAAATTGTTCAAGTCTCTTGGCTCCCAAGCACTACCATCATTGTCAGTGGAAGAGAAAAACAAGAACCACTCGGATACACAGTTTAATGGCGAGCAACTTCTTTACATACACTGATATATATGCCACCAATGTATCTGATTTGATTGTTGACTATAGTCCAGACACAGCTAAGTGCTTTTAAAATATGTTTTTTCTTTTTTTGTCTTTTTATTTTTTTTCCTTTTTGTGGAGATTGGGGTATCAGTATATTGCCCAGGCAGGTCTTGAACTCCTGGGCTCAAGCTATCCTCCCTCCTCTGCCTCCCTAAGAACTGGGATTACAGGTGTAAGCCACCACGCCCAGCCCAAAATATGTTTTTTCTAATCTTCATAATCATCTTGTAGGGAGGTAAAATTTATTATTATTCTCATTTATCATACAACAAAATCAAATTCCAAAATCACATAACTAGACATGGGGAAGACAGTCTACCTTTAAACCTGTACACTTAACCCATGATTCTATATTACAAAATTAATAACTACATTGAATTGCTTGTCTACTCGGTAGATTTCAATTTTGTACTACCTTAGCTTTTCATCACTAAGTATAATTGACAGTTTTCCATAATCACCTGGCTAAAAAGAATGTAATGAGAATATAATAAGAAAGAGTTTAAAGCACATTGAAGACCATTTATCAGGCACTACCAAAAAGTAGGGCTATTCACATTTCAAAGACATATGAACTCTTTCAGGCCATAATAATGTGACTAGTGATATGGGCCCTGATCTTAAGTCCAACTCTAATAATACTTAACCAAAAATATTTCTTTGAAAATCCTGTTCTCTATGAAAAACAAGTGTCAAGTTATATTGCATTTCTTTCTCCAGTCTGGATTGCCTCCTTTTAATCTCTTGGAATTTGTAAAATGCAATATATTTGTGGAGTTAATCTGGTGATGAAGATTTGAGAATGGATTTAAGCCAAATATGAAGTACATTTCTTATGTAATAAGTGTAACATTGATAGATTTCATAATAAACTTATTGTTAGAACACTATGATTTCTGTCTTTCATATTTGTTCTAAATCACTCAAGCTCATCTCTAAGCTTGTGGATTTCATACAACCAAGTTGAGATCTAAACCTAGAGAAACCCAGCCAAAACTCCTACTTGTGTCTGCCAGTATTCCTACAGCCCTCAACATTTGTAAAGACAGGCAAATTTTGATGTCAAATTAAGGAAGTGGTGTAAAACTCTTATGGAAGTATGGTCAGGGTGTCACTGTTTTCCTAGGAAAAAAAAATCTGCATTCTGAATTAAATTCTGAAAATAAATTACCCCAGAAATTCTAATGGTTCAGAGAAAGTAGATAAAGCTGGTAAGAGTAGTTGATGGATTCCACCACACATCCCACTCCGTCTTAACACTCGCTCCTTACTTTCACAGACAAAACTGAGGGGAGCTTCCTTTCTATACTCCACACAAGTAGGGTTCTGTCCTCTCTTACGGGGTTGTTCAAGGTGCTGGTATTCCTTCAGGATGTCTTTTTTAAGTCATTCACCCTGGATTCAAAGAAGTTCATTAAAAAAATGAAATTTGCATTCACACGCTCAAATATATAACTGAGCATTTGAGTTTTACTAACCAAACAAGTAGGTACTGATTTTTTAAATGGTGTAAGAGTCATCTATTATTTGAATGACTAAAAACGTAAAATTGCAATTTTGTTGTTGTTGTTGTTTTGTTTTGTTTTTTGAGACGAGTCTCACACTGTTACCCAGGCTGGAGTGCAGTAATGTGATCTCAGCTCCCTGAAAGCTCCACCTCTCGGGTTCACACCATTCTCCTGCCTCAGCCTCCCAAGTAGCTGGGACTATAGGCACCCGCCACCTCGCCCAGCTAATTTTTTTTGAATCTTTAGTAGAGACGGGGTTTCACCACATTAGCCAAGATGGTCTCGATCTCCTGATCTCGTGATCCGCCCGTCTTAGCCTCTCAAAGTGCTGGGATTACAGGCGTGAGCCCCCGTGCCCAGCAAATTGCAAAACTTTTATTCAAATAGTTTAATTCTAATAAATGTTTTATTTCAATATTAAATTATACAAATGAAAGTACCCATGAAAATTGTCAACTAGACTTTTAAGAATGACCATCAAAATCTTTCTAAGTTCATAGTTAATGGTATACTTTGAGGCTGATTTGCATTGCTAATTAAAACTTTGCAATATGTATAATGTATAATGGTTTCAAAATTCACTTCTATTCTTCATTGGTAAAGAGACAATTATCTAGTGATTGCTAATTATATTGATTATATGTAAAGCTATTAATAATTTTTCTTGCTTTGTTTTCTCATCCTCAAACATGTTTTATTATTAAAAGTTTTAAAACACAAAATTGCAACACTTCTTTCTGGAGAAACAAAAAAAACACCCTTTTCCAGAAAATCTTCTTTCTGGAAAAAAATGCTGTTGAAGAATTGACAAAAGTCAACTATTTCTTACTGTTGAACTAGAGAAATTGCTTATCTCCAGATGAAGTGGTATGCTCTAGAGATTCATTTTTTATAGCTATGTGTTTTTCTACATTTACTTCAATGTAATAAGTATTGCTTGATAATGTTACAAATGGCGATTTTTTTTTTTTTTGGTAGAGATAGAGTCTCACTACATTGTCCAGGCTGGTCTTGAAGTACTCAGCTCAAGTAATCCTCCAGCCTTGGCCTCCCAAAGTGCTGGAATTACAGGCATGAGGCACCATACTTGGCCTGGTCTTTTAAAAGTAAACTATTCACTAGATCAAGTAACTTAAACCAGATTTACACGAGTTCTTTTATCTTTAATACTAAGTTCTTCCACATTTTCCCTCTAGGCAATAGGAATCTGCTGGTAAATCTACAGTAAATACAGTACTTGGGTTTTCAGGTAAACATCTACCCCAAAGGTTCTACTTAGAGCCCTCATCACCCAGTATACCAACTCGGGTTTATGCCCTCTGGAAAGCACAAGCCTTCCAAAACTGTCCATGGCTTCCACATTTGATGACATTCAACAAACTTCCCAGAACATGAGAAAATACAAAGTGTAAGAATGTTGGAGAAAATTACTTGCAAAGGTGAACTCATCTGTTTTATCAATCTTTACTGGACAAATAAGTACTCATTCAATCCATCATTCTTCAATTAAACTATTACAAACAGTACTTATAAATATAAATATTAATAATATTTAAAGGATTCATATGCATTAATATGATTGGAGTAATAAACTCTCTATAATTACTTCTTTTTTTTTTTTTTTTTTTTTGAGACACAGTCTTGTTCTGTCACTCAGGCTGGAGTGCAATGGTGCTATCTTAGCTCACTGCAACCTCCGCCTCTTGGATTCAAGTGATTCTCCTGCTTCAGCCTCCCGAGTAACTGAAACTACAGGCAAACCTTACCAATGCCTGGCTAATTTTTTGTATTTTTGTAGAGATGGGGTTTCACCACGTTGGCCAGGCAAGTCTCAAACTCCTGACCTCAAGTGATCCACCCACCTCGGCCTCCCAAAGTGCTAGGATTACTAGAATGAGCCACTGCGCCCAGCCTAGAACTGCTTCTTAACAACTCATTTGAAATTTCCATTCCTTTTTTTTTTTTTTTTCCTAAGATGCATCTTTTCACAGTTAAGTTGTCACTCTTCTTGTCTTTGCTCATCAAAATCCCCCAATCTGGAACACCCTCTCCATTTCTCTTTTCCAATGCAAACCCTGACGTTTTCCTTGATTCCCTAGCCCCTGTTTCCTTTTTTACACACAAGTGGCTTTAATATTAAAACAGCTGCTAAGATAAGAAGCTTATTTCACTACTCTAATTCTACTGCAGATGATCAATTTTCATGATAAAGAATGTTTTGATTACAAGTATTTTTATATTCATATAAATGTTACACAATCATTCATAAATAAAGAAAATTATAGAAGATCTCTGAGGAACAGCTACACTGTAACTTGGAATTTGGTTCTTTAGTAATTTCATCCTATTGTCTACAAAACCAGAGATGGATTTATTAGTACAATATTGTTGGTATTAGGTATATTTATTAACATTTAAGAAAGTTATCAAAAAAACACTGAATCACTTAAAATATTGTACTTCTATTCAGATTAACAGTCCCAAATATTTTTTATGCTCCTTCCAAAAGGAAGTTTATAATCATGTTACCTTGCATAAGTTACTGGAGCATGTACACACTTCCTCAAATGTCTCCATATGTCGAAAACCCAACTTTATCTTTGGCCGGAATTTTAAAACACAAGTAATTTTTTTTTTTAATGAATTGATACTTCTTTTTCTCTTGCCTAGCCAATAGCCGCTCTCATGGCTGAATATTGTACTTTATCTTCAAATCATTAAACTTTAAACTGAATTTTAATGTGTTTATATAATGTTGCACACAGTTTTATCACCCTAAAAATTATAAACCAAAAGAAAAATGTTTCTCATAGAAATGAATGAAGGGTTCATTTGTTTCCAAACCTTTCTTTCATTCTTTACCTATGTGGGACAGTCTGTTTAGGTATCAGATAGTATGCCCATCCACCACCAGCCATCAATTAACACCCTTTACCCAGCAGGTTTCACTCTGCCAACCCTTTCCACTCCTAGTCACCCTTTATAAATTAGTCCCGTATCTAATGCACCTCTCTCCCCATCCCAGGCCACTAATTCATAAATCAAGATATTTAGGCTCAGAGTCTTGTCTGAGTCTATAAGATGCCTGTTCTGTCCTCTACTACTTTGAGAAAAAAAGCGATGTAGCCAAAGGGCATTACTCAGTGGTTCAAAACAAGGCAGTATCACAAACTCACTAGGAGCTCCTTTACTTGACTCCCACCAATTCTTAGATGGTTAAATACCTAATGTATGACTGCTCTCCTACCCATGATGGGTGCTGTGCTGCTGTGCATGAAGAGCTGTCACCTTTTCTTTTTTCTTTTTTTTTTTGAAATGGAGTCTCACTCTGTTGCCCAGGCTGGAGTGCAGTGGCACGATCTTTGTTCACCACAACCTCTACCTCCAGGGCTTAAGCAATTCTCCTGCCCCAGCCTCCTGAGTAGCTGGAATTACAGGTGCCTGCCACTGTGCCCAGCTAATTTTTGTACTTTTAGTAGAGACGGGATTTCACCATATTGGCCAGGCTAGCCTCAAACTCCTGACCTCAGGTGATCCACCTGCCTCAGTCTCCCAAAGTGCTGGGATTACAGGTGTGAGCCACCCTGCTTGGCCAAAAAGCTATCACCTTTTCTGACTTTGGTTGGAAACAGTTGGTACTAACATGTTGGATATTTTCCCCTTGCTCTCCCTTAATTATGTGTCTATGAATAATCTTTCTGTATTTAAAAATTATTAATGCAAAGTTTAGTGCTGTTCAGTGCTAAATGCCTCTTAATTACTCTTTTAGAGGAATAGCTAAATTATGGTAGGCACTCCATAAATACAGCCAAATACATAAAAAACAGTAAAAGTTTTAAAAGAACTGTCAAGCTGGCTAAAATTACAGACATCTAACAACACTTACAGCACCCAAGAGAAACATAATAATAAGGAATAAAAACAAGAAGCATTATTTAGAAGTTGCTATTATTGTAAAAATTGGCTCTAGTCTAGCCTTATCTTGCAAAGTCTTCTCACACTGTTCAACACTATACAGGGATTTCTGTCTGTTTTGCTCACTTTTTAATCTCCCTTTTAAATCTTCTATGAGAAAGCACTCAATAAAACTATTGAATGAATGAATGAAAGGTAACATAACAATAGAAGCTATTATTGAGCGCATATTAGCGAAATACTGGTTAAATTCCCACATAGACTTTCTCATTTATCTTTACAAACACAAGGAACTTTAGATCCCTTAGAAAAATGATCCCCATACAAAAAATTGAACCAGAGTAATTACTTGGAGTCTGCAAACACCCACAAAGGTGTATAAATACACCTATACAGAAAATGATTTATTTTAGCTAGAACTGTGTAATTCAGTAAAGTATAAAATAGGTGTTTTGTCTAAATTAGCTTGCTAATTGTTTGAGGTTTCCATATTATTATCTTAGTTCATAGCAAACCCTGATTAACTTACAGAAGGCTTAAATATTTAACCTAAATTTTACAATATTTATTGAGGCTGCTGTGGAGAGTAAATGAGATGAGGCATACACAACATAGAGAGATAGACTAGCATATGCCAACTGTTAAATAAGTGTTAGTTATACTTATTTACTAAAATATTATTATGTCACAAAGACATAACTCTAAGGCAAATCAATGGTAGATTATCGATATGTTGATGTCTGTTTTAAGACCTTGCTTCTTGTTTCCTTAGTTTAAAAGAATTTAAACAAGAGACCCAAAGCAAAGGAGATGCAATATAAGTAATTTATTGCAAAAGAAAAAGAATATTTTGGAAGTTAAGTGCAGAATAGAAATACAACCTGAGAGAGAGAGAGAGAGTTCAGGGCAGGCTACTCATCAGAATGAGACAGCAAAGACTGGCAGTAGGGAGATTCTTTTATGGGACTCTTACATGATTATTCATAAGGAGGTGGGAGGAGGTGTTATCAGTAAGCATGTTCTGGGTGGTCCTCTGGGTGCACAAGCGCAGTAACTATACACGCTTGTTCATATGTTGCATGTCTCATTAGCATCTTAAATCTCCACCCAGGGGTGTATTTTATACTATTACAATGAACAAAGAGCCAGTTTGAGGACAGGTAAAATCAAAGTCCACATGGTCTCTAAATAGGAAAGTACCTAGTGAAGATAACTTTGTCTGAATGAACTCAATTACAGTGCGAATGCTGAGGCTTATTCTGTTGGCTCCATAGGCACCACCGTTGCTGAATCCCAAACACATGGCAATTTCATTGACTACCTCTCCTGTCTCAAATGGTCAAGATTTGTATTTCAAAGAACAATATATGACTGTAATCATACTGTATTTTCTTCAAAAATGATTCATATTGTTCACTTGAATAAATCTGGAAGACTTTAATCATGGGCAGTCTATTACTTTACTCATGGTTGGTCCATTACAAGTTCCCCATGGAAGTGGAGAGGAGTGTGATTACAGAACTCAATGGAAATATAGACAAGTATAAATAACCCACATAAGTAAATTTGAATAAATAAAAATATAAAACAATGTGCAATTTTCCATGGAAAGATCAGCTTTCCTTAGGTGTAGATAAAATTATAATGAGCACATGCCAACCCTTCTTCTGCAGAGAACAAATATAAGAAGGGTAACCTCTCCCAAAATGTGGTCAACATGTTCACAAGTGTACTCAGGGTAGATAAGACACAATACTTAATGTTTGGTTTTAAAAGACGTTTCTTAAATAAATTAAATAAGAAGCCCTGACATCTCAACTCTCTTGCCCTTTCAGAATCTGTTGTCAATGGACAACATTTCTTAAAGCAAACTAAATATGGCCTGAGAATGACTCTATACATCTATATTTGAGTCCTTGTGGATGAACTGTAACCTGGCTTAATAGTCAGACAAAATTGAAAACCTAACTTAGGAGTATGCACCTGTAACGATAACCGAGTCTTAGCCAACCCCAGTGGCCATAACCACTCATAGACTGCTAAGTGTTCAAATAACTGTGTTCAAATAAGGCAAACGCCAACCTGTAACTAATCCAGCTGTTTCTGTACTTCACTGTTAATTTCTGTACATCATTTCCCCCCCTTTTTTTTGGTATATTATCCACCACGTGGCTGCCCTGGACTAGCTCTGAATTTGCTGTGATTCTGGGGTTGCCCAATTCACAAATTGTTCATTACTCAATTAAACTCCTTTAAACTTAATATGGCTGAAGTTTTTCTTTTACTACATTTATAAAGATGTGATAATAACATTAAGGGAATCTAAAAAGTAAGAAGGGTCTAATGATTGTGTCTTTGACCTGCTGAAAGCAAGTTTTCTTCTCTTAAACAGAGAACTATGTTAAGCCGAAAGCTCCTAATGCCCCCTGGATTTTATTCAGGTAACTGAACCATTACATTACTTAACATTCCAACCAATTTCTTAGGGAGTATATTCGCTTGGAGTTAATGATAAGGAAAAAAAGTGTGAAGAGTTTCCAGAGTTGAATTCAGTTTTAACTTGCTATTCCAATTAATTTGCTTATGAAAAGCACATAAAAAATACTCAGAGCAAGATAGAAATCTCAAAAGGTCAAGATTTTTAGAATATGTTACCTTATCTTTTTACTGTTATTAATATTCATTATAGAATCTACTTGATGGCCAAAAAAACTATACTCCAGAGACAAGGGGTTCAATAACAACAACTATAAGAAGTCTTGGAATCAAATTTTTCCCCTCGCTTAGGCTTTCCTTTTATTTTAGTGCCTGGGACAATGCTGACAAGAAAATCTGGGGCCTGGCACAGTGGCTCATACCTGTAATCCCAGCACTTTGGGAGGCCGAGGCAGGTGGATCACCTGAGGTCAGGAGTTCAAGACCAACTTGTCCAATATGATGAAACCCTCGTCTCTACTAAAAATACAAAAAAAAAAAAAAAAAAAAGCCACGAATGGTGGTGGGCACCTGTAATCCCAGCTACTAGGGAGGCTGAGGTAGAAGAATCACTTTAACCTGGGAGACAGAGGTCGCAGTGAGCCAAGATCACACTAGTGCAACTCCAGCTAGGCAACAGAGGGAGACTCTGTCTCAAATAAATAAATAAATAAATAAATAAATAAAATAAGAAAATCTGACAAGGAGTATTTGATTCATATTCTTTAAACAAAGGCAAGGATTCTCAGATATGTACATTTCTTTCACAACACAACAAAAGCAACAGGTCCACGACTTGTGAAAAACTGTTGGTTCTTTTCTGACATAATCCGAAAGAGCTCTATAAATAATATGTTCAGCAAATATGTGAATACTGTTTCTTAACACTGAGTTATGTTTTCACTCATTGTTTATTAAAATTGCCAAGCAAGTAGAGCAGGGTCAAGAAAATTGCAAACCTGGAAGGAACTCCCGGAAGGTTTAGGTGAACATTCAAAAGAACAAAATTGGAGCCAGAAGTTGCAAGACAAACCTTCGCTAAGCTTTTACAAAGGGCAAGTTTCCTTGGGTGCAGGTGAGAGTATGTGAAACTACTGGGCTAGTTTTTGGCTAAGTCTCAGGGTGTGGGTCTGGAAGGTGACACCCCACTTTATTAAAATTGCCTGTGACAGCTCTTATACTTCCTCAGCAATTGCTCAGCATTAGGGGAGTCCCCTTGTGACATTAGCGGGGATAAGGATTAAGACGAGGACATGGTATCACTGCAGGGCATGGGCAAGGTCATATAATGTCCTATGTACTACATTCTGCTTCTGAAAGGGTGAGCTTCTCGACTCCCTTTTTTCCTTCACAGTCTGGTGTTGACAGGAACAGGACAGTTGGGGATATAAGGCCTGGAACAAATTGCATTGACATGAACTCAACGCAAACCACATGTTCACTACTGATTTTGAACTTTGTGTTTCTCAAAAGAAATCAAAGACATAATCTACTTTCTTCAACAATTAAATGAGCCTTTTGTCAATATTTAAGAAGGCCCTCCCACCCTTAGAGAAAATGCTACCCCTTCACCACCACCCCCGTTCTAGAATGCTGTCTTCTCTGCCTACACTTTTGATTATTTTAAAAACATATTTTTTCTCTAATATATTTTAGTTTGTTATAAACAAATGGTTTATAAAGATAAAGGTTGGTAACATTTGCTTCTAGAATTTATTTCAAAACCATTTCACTTTAATCAGTACCAGTTTAGTCTATTATTTTCTGAAGTCTCAGAGTATCATCATACCCAACTAAGTTAAATTTAGGTTGGGTCAGGTCTGGAAAAATTTTTTTGATCACCAGAAAGATACTTATTAAAGTGACATTATGCTGTTAGTTTGTTACTTTACATGGAAGTGGCTTTGATTAAAATTATTTCTGGATTTTCTAGTGTGTTTTCTCTCATCCTATTCGTATTTTAAATAACATTGTATGGAACATTGTCTTTCCTCTCATCCTGGGTTCCTCGATCCTCAATCAATCTCAAAAATAAATAAATAAATAAATAAATAAATAAATAAATAAATAGAATTTGTATAGGAACCAACTGCATGGGTACTGGGGAAAGGACACACACTCTGCTATTTTCCCCTGACTTATTTTCAAACATGCCTGCTCTCATCCACCAAGCTATTTTGCCTCCATTCCAAGCCTTTACCATATACATTATTAAAGTTCTGTTTTCTCTTACCATGTGAAACATAGACACATAGGATAATAAATTACCTTCCTCATTGTTTCCTTAAGTAATACCGAAAATTACAAAGGTATTTAAGGCAGGGATTCATCTTTAAAGTACGTTACAAACCTAAGCTAATTTGCCATTGCAGTTCTGCAGAATGGCTATTATCCTCTCTTTACAAAGGGTAAGCTAAAAGGTTAAGTGAGGAGCTTAAGGCTACTGAATAAGTTAATACTCTTTCTCAGAGTAGATCACAGGAATGCCAGGTTCCTGCCTTTAAGCTCCAATTAGAAGATCACATTCATAAAAATGGCCCATTGAAAAGTCTGAATAAGGGCACATTTTATTCAAAGCACTTTCTCTTCTTTAAAAATAACTACATAAAATATGTACTTGAACTACTAAATTTTTCAATATAGTTTTCTGAACACGTTTATTGTAGAATACTTGAAATATACGAAGAATTTTCTTAAAAACCACACGCCATTCAGAGAAAATCATAAAGATTTATATAAATGTATATTTGCTGTACATAATTTTTCTATTTCACAAAGTTGAGGATATGCTTGAGTTGAGGTTTATACACTGCTTTTTTTCACTGAAATATGTGTGTGTGTGAATATATTTCCATGCCAATTTATTTTTTCCTAAATCATAGCAAAGGCAAAGTCTCAGAAACAAACAAAAAATAAGCCGACTAGAACCAAGGATACTGTTTGAGAACAAGAGCAAATGTTTGCATAAAAGGGAGTTTGGAACCAGAAACATGAAGTCTTTGAAAGCTGAACAAAGGAATTTGGATTTGATATTTTCACTCTCAAATCTGAATATCTCTCTACCTTTGAGTACATAATTTCACTCAATGCTAAGAAATTAAAAACATGAAGGACAGCCATCACAGCAAACATTGATTGAGATCTTCCTGTGTGCCAGGCACTCCCCACAAACCGCCAGGGGTGGGACCAGGTTCTGTGGGGCCTAAAGCTTATCCAGCTGAGGTGGGGGAAGAGAGTACCTTCAGGAAAAAGAATACAAAATTACAAATACAATATTAAGTTTGAGAGTGAGAGTTTACCTAGAATGAGAAAAGAAATAATATATTTTAAATTGTAAATAGCTGAAAAAACAGGTATATGCATTTTACAGTATACAAATTATATCTCAAAACAAATTTTAAAAAGCCAACAAAACTACAAACATCCGAAAATCCATAAAAAAGATGCAATATTTTGTACACACTTACGTAATAATCTTGTTGCCTTATTTTTTGGCTGTAATCTTTTTGATTGCTGTTTCCAATGACAAAGATTTAGTGATACTGTTTTCCAGAGAGACAAAAGAAAGATAATTTAGACTTTTCCCTACCATGATTGCTAGAAACTTGTTTTCATTATGTCAAAAAACAAAATTTAAACAAATTTTTAGTTTAATAATCTAATTGACTTTGATTAGTGATTCATGATTCAGGCAGAATCCAGTCGATGAAATAGAAAGGCACTCCTCCGAACTGGCAGAAGAGTTGATTTTGTAAAGTAGCTTGAGCAGGAACAAGGACATAGCACAGTACAAAAAAGTGAATTGGTTGACATTAGGTAACCAATTGGATTACCTAACATTGGATTAGTTACTTCAGGTAACTTTCTTAGTAAGGGTTAAAGCAGAGGGGACTTCCTTATCATGCAAGCTTAAGTAGACAAGGTCCCTTTTCTACTGGATTTTGCAAATCTCCTATATTTTTTGAAAAATGGCTAATTTTAAAGTTCGGTTTGATTCCATGGCACTGAGCACACATGACTCTATTCTGGTTTGGTCTGGTCTGTTGGACCTAGTGCAGGTCTTAGTCCAAAACAATGACAAACTGTAAATTTTTTTAATAGTTACTGACAGTTTAGAAAAGTAATTTTAGCTTTACATATAATTATTGGTATGTCATATAAATATTTGGAATTTTATGTCAAGTTTGAAGAAAGCCCTACTTAAAAAATATGTATCAACTTCACCTCAGGGCATTTGAAGTTGTGTGTGTGTGTGTACATGCATGCAGGGAGTAATCATATGTATTAAATTCACTGTTAGCCAGTTTATTATAGATATCCTTGGTTGTAGTGGTGTTTATTAGCTTTTTATGTTACCTTTGTCACTGTCACTATTTAACACCCAATCAACAAGAAATATAAATCCTTTTCCAGAATGCATATGATTTACTTCTCTTCATTAATTTGATCATCAAACAATCCAAGAGCCTGTTTATCCTAATATTCAAACCTTATCTCTTCCTTTTAATTTCTGTTTTTGAAATATTATGTATTTTTTATTACAACTTGTTTCTAAACTTCAGAAAAATTTACGTTGTTCTCCTTACTCATCAATACTTTTGTTTCATATTTCATTAATTTGTGGGCAAAGTTTTAATTACTTTTTAATAAATAAATTGAAAGACAACAAAAGAAGTATCCCCTTTATTTATGTCCAAATTAGAAGTTCATAAATTTTCACTTGCTTTATTGAAACATTCCAAAATGTGTTTCCAATGTGCAGTTAAAAATGACATATAAGAGCTTGATCAAATATGACATATGCATGAAAAAGAAAAAATTATGGTATACTTATAATTTTATATTATATAATATATATAATTTTATATTTTATATTATGCATTATGGAGTAATGCGTAATACCTATAGATTGGCTTCTGGTTGAATTTCAAACCTGGTTCCTCCATCATTATCCACATACTTCACTGCTGGGCACTACAGAACATCCTCACATTATGACATGCAATGTTTTGTCATGTTAGAGGTGGAGGTAGTTGTACTCCTGAAATTATTTCTACACTAGGGACAGTTGGTGATGGCTAACCCGTATAGGAAGTAGTGTGAGCCAGTAAAAATTTCCCCATAACCACACACTAAATAGATTTCTAACTTAGCTTCCTTTACTGCATCTCAAAAATGCCATGGATCATTCTAATCTCATCCAACCAGAGGAAACAGGGATGGAGGGCAAGTTGGATTAGAACCATCAAACTTATCCACAGAAACCATGTAGATAAAACATTTTATTTTTTACAATTTTATTAAAAACCTATGACCATATGAATAGATTTATACCAGCCCTGCCCCACCTCCCAGATTCTTGGAAGAAGCCTGTGGAAGTGAGAGGTTCTGAAGTTCAAACTTCATTAGTTTTATGGTAAATTCACCTCTGATTAGTTTGTTTACCCCTCATAGTAGCCCTATGAGAAAAGCGCTTTCATCATCTCCAGATGACGGAATTCAGAAATGTCAAGTGACTTGACCCAGGTCACACAGCCAGCAAGGGCTGGAACCAAGATTTAACCCCAAGTGGTTGAGTGTGGAACCCAAAACATATTATGAGACACCTACCATGGGCCAGAAGGTATGTTGCGCTCCTTACATTCATGGCTTAATCTCATAAGAATATTACATTATACAGTTAACCCTTGAACAACATGGATTTGAATGTCACTGGTACACTTATAGGCAGATTTTTTTCAATAAAAGTTACATGAAGTGTGCCTGCCTCTCCTGCCTCCCCTTCTGTCTCCTCCACCTCTACTGGCTCTGCCATTCCTTTGACAGCAAGACCAACACTTCCTCTTACTCCTCCTCCTCAGCCTACTCAATGGGAAGACAATGAAGATGACGAGCTTTATGATTATCTACTTCCACTTTTTGAATAGTAAATATATTTTCTCTTTCTTATAATTTTCTTAACATTTTCTTTCCCTAACTTACTTTATTGGAAGAATACAGTATATAATACATATACCATGAAAAATATGTATTAATTCAACTGTGTATGTTATTGATAAGGATTCAGATCAACAGTAAACTATTAGTAGTTAAGTTTGGGAGGAGTTATATGTAAATTTTTGACTGCATGGGAGAGTTAATGCCCCTAACCTCCATGTTGTTCAAGTGTCAACTGTGGGTATTATCATCCCCATTCAGTAGATGGGGAAAATAAAGGAACAAAGAGACTATTATCTATTCATGGTCACCTAGCTGATGATGAGTGGAGTGGGATTCAAATGCTAGTCTGTTTACAGAGCCTGAACACGCAACCACTACAGTACACTGTCCCAAACACTGTCCTTACATCACGCTGATTATATGGGCATATCATGAAGTAAAGTGGAGATTTCATTCTTAAACACCTTTTAAATGAATTTTGTTTTAAAACAAAATAAGAGAAATAATGTTTGCATTTGCAGAGAGTTCCTTGGCCTAGGCTTTCGAACCTCTTATAAGAGATATGCACATACTTTTCCCAATTTGGTGTACTTTGAGGAAAGTTAATATAGACAATACGAGCATTGTGGATTTTTGCATAGAGAGTGGCCTGAAAAAAACCATTGTTTTAAGAGAGTTATAAGGAAAGTGTGGGCTTGGAGGAAAAAAACTAAATTAGAGTAGAACTGAAGTGGCAGAGGAGAGTCAAAAGACAAGATACATGTTGAAGAGAAAAAAAATGGTGAAAGACAATATAAAAGAAAAGAGTTCAAAAATAAAGTGGAACAGAAACTAGAGAATGGGATAAGAATAAGTTTTTTGAGGGAGAGGAAGATAAATTCAGTTTTGGAAATGAATTAGCATGGAGTCTTTGGACATGCATGAAACTTTTGAGATCATCTAGGATGATCTCTAAATTCAATTTCCTTATTTGATTGTGGAGACATACTGAGACCTAGACAGTGAAATGAACTTATTCAAAGTTATCAAGTGGTAAGAGTTAGAGCCAGATCTTAAGCTATAGTGGTGTTCAGGTAATATTAAAAACTGTCAGGAGATATGCCTTGTTGAAACTTAGGAAATGAGAACCTGAAGTATAGGCAAAAGACAAGAAATTTGATGTTCATTTAGGAATTATCTTAAGAGATATTGGTCAAAATTCTGCAATTAGATAAGATAATCAAAGTTGACAGTTCATAAAAGGATGAACAGGTGTACTCAGACACGGCTGGGTACAAAATTAGGGTGGGGGATGAAACCAGAGTATTGGGCAAGAAGAGGCAGTGTCAGTAAGGGGATAGAAGACTGAGACTTAACAAAACAAAGAAGAAACTTAAACAATGGAGAGAACCTAAAGTTAAGCCAAGGAAAGAAATTTTAAGATGGTCTAGGAATTCCAAAGAACCAAATGCCTCAAAGTTGAGGACTGAGAAAGGACCATTTGAATTTTTCAAGAAGTGGTGAGAACTGTTATATTTTTGCTAGGTTTTTTAAGAGTTGAAGAGAAAGGAATTTGAGAACCTATGTGCCAGAAATTATGATAGGGATGTTCATGCAAACATTTATTTATTTATTTATTATTATTTTTTTGAGACAGGATCTTTCTGTGTTGCCCAGGTTGGAGAGTGTGGCTATATTCACTGGCACTATTGTAGCATACTACAGCCTTGAACTCCTGGCCTCAAGCAATCCTTCTGCCTTAGCCTCCCAAGCAGCTGGGACTACAGGTATGTGCTACCATACCTGTCCATGCAAACTTTTAAATACCTTATCACTCTTTAAATTTCTCACTTCTTTAACATTTTTGTTTCAATTTCAAGAGATGTGCAGGAAATATTTTTAATAGATATGCTTAATGTGAGGCTAGCAGTGAGAAGAAAACAATCTTGGGTTCTTTGAGGGCAGGCACTGTTTTGTCTGTGTCCAACACAGAACTTGGTATATACTAGGCCCCTAGTGAATAGAAAATAAATAAAATATACCTGGTTAGTAATGGAGTGGTTAGTAACAGAATCTTTGATTTCTTGGCTTGCTGACCCTTGCACTTCATTTAGCGCCTTCTTTAGGACAGCCACTGAAGTTGAAATCAGTATTTAAATATTCTGTATACAGAGTACCAGAAAATACTACGAGGTTCTGGGATGAAAATAGTCTGTTAAGTTATTTAATGAAATGCATTAAGACTCTCTTCTCAACTTCTTCTTCCATATGGTAGCTATTTGGTTTGGGTAAACTTAACTCCAAACTCCGAGAGTGAATCCTGATTGGTAAATCAGTGAGGTTAATTTCATCTCCTTTGCCGCAGGGAAGCTAACTCATGCTTAGGCCAGCTGAGTGCAAGACATTTGCCTGGTCATAGGGATTATTTAAGAAATGGTCTTATCAGGAAAAAGTTGGGCATTTTCTGGGAATTCAGGCATCTCTTGCCTTTTGCGGTTCCATTTTCCTAAAGCTTAAGCCAGTAAACAGTATCCTGGAAAAAAGGACAGGAGAGACAGTGATCCTTTTAGACTGGATGGGCAAGGTTGTCTGTGGAGCACAGGCGAACTGCACTTTGCTCTCTAAAGAGGCTCTGGAAGGAATGACTGCACAGTACACTGAGAGAGGCCAGTCTGAGACACTAGATTTGACCGAAAAAAAGGTCCATGCCAGGGGTAGCACAGCAGGATCAGAGTGATCCATCTTGTTGGATCCTTTTAGACTACAACCCTGTGTGTCTCATCAGTAACTAGTATAGAAAAATGAACCAGCAGTGACCCATAGAACCTCTCTGATATGTTTGAACTTATATGAAAGTCTAGGGCCTTTGTGTAGTTTTGCTCAGGGGAGCCTAGTGAAGGTTGAAGCTGAGTTATCTCCCAGATTGACCTTAAAGAAAATAGAGAAATACAATTTTTGATTTTGCTTACCTGAATTTGAGAATGAAGAATCATACCACCTTAGTGATCTTCTACATTACGATACAATCCATAACAACTAATATGCAATGACTTAAACATAGAAGGGCCCAACAAATGTGTGATGAATGGATAGATGAAAAGATAGCATTTTAAAAACTAGATTTGAAAGCTAGTGCTGTAGCAGAGGCTGTAATAGTCTCTCAGTGAACAACTTTGAGGATAATGAGCAATAATCAGAGATCATCCAGACTCTAAATAGGTCTATAAGAACCAAACCTAGGTGGGTTATTTTTCGGTTGTACTAAATATTATTAAAGTATATGAGCTTGGCATTAGCCTACATCTGGGTCACTGAGGCCAAACAAAACTGATAGAAAAGAAAACAAGAAAACTCCAAGTTGCACAGAGCTCTCCATGGTTTGAGTTAGAGCTGTCTGCTTTGTCATCCAAGCACAACAGAAGTGCAGGTGCAGACAAGGGGATAGCAGTCAGTAAAAGAGCCCATGTGACCTTGAAAATGACAGAATTTATTCACTGCATAGAACAGTTAAGCAAGTGATTGAGTGGCTCTAGTGTGTTTTAGAAGTCTTGGCTTATTTTCCCCAGTGTTAGGATTGTCCTCTTGGAAAACCCTATAAATTAGGTTTTGATCTAGAGACTATGGTCTATCAGTAAACTCCCCAAATTTGGCAGTAAAACAATACAGCAAATTCATTATGAACTCCTGAAAGAGTTTTAACAGTCTTAAGTGTTTTTGTAATGCTGTTGAACAGGACATAAAGTTTATATTCTGTGTTCGGTTTTTCTGTAAGCACGGAAATGTGTCTATTGTAGAACTGAAGTTTCCTAATTGGTCCATGCTAATTGACTCATATTCAATGTGAAGTGTTATATTTGGATCACCTAATCATTTATTAAATTTTATTTGAAAGATGACAAATAGCTACATAGGATAGTTATAATTAGTAAGAGACCATGTTCAATTTAACTGCCAGGGAGGTAATATTGATGCAAAGATGGACACGTTCTGAGTGTTTTTATAATTATCAGTACATTGTAAAAATAGGTCAAGCATGTACTTTATGTAAAAAAAAAATTACTTCATACTTTTGCAGTTCTCTTGCTCATATGATAAAATGTGTCATACAAAATTGACCCCAAGACATATTTCTTTTGATGACAGATGAAGTACAGAGTCACCACATACTGACAGAAAGAAATACTTTGAAAATATATGCCTCCACAACAACTTTGGGGAGGTTGATAAATCTAAAAAGAACTGGCATGGAAAAGCAAGTTTATAGGCTGCATAGTGTTAAGGACTACTTTTCTTTGCACTGGGTCCATGGGGGAATATCTCAAGAAATTGTATGTGTCTTCCATTGGAATGGTGTGTTTTTAAATCAAATAGGCACATGTCTATTCACCTATGTGCCTCTAAACCATGTTTGTGCCATTCTTCTCCATTGCTTATAAAGTTCAAAAGATAAAGGTGACAGAACAAAGGTACAAGAACAGGAAAAATTGAATTATGACAGCAGAGGTAGTTCTAATGGATCATTTGGCAGGGGTATCCAATGTGCTTTGAGTGTGGACTTCAAAACTGTCAGTTAATGGAGGAAATGACAAGGAGAAAGGAGAGATAAATAGATATATTTTCCTCCTCTAACCTTGCTTACAAAATTGATCAGGGTCAAGAGGGACTTAATTTCCTTGATGTCACTTTTCCTCCCTCTTTTTCCATGGTAATGGAGGAAAGCTTGAACTCGCCCAGAATGCTGTGAATGTCTCAGAACAGGGTAAAGTCATCTTGGCAAAAGAACAACAGTTCTCACTTTTTAATGTTCTTTCTCTTGTTATGACCTGACTGAGAGTTCCTGAAACTCTTACAAGTCACGCCAGGCCATTATGCTTTCTAGTTTCCTTTACTAGAGTCATCCTTTTCAAAAGCACCCTGTGGGTTGAGACATCACCCAAATTATTATCCAAGTTATCCCTGAAAGGAGTATGTTCATATATGACAATAATGTGATGCAGCAGCAGATCTTCCTATAGTCACTAACAGTGTCCTTGGAGCAAGAAGATGAAAGACTTCAAGTCATCTCTAAGAGCCTCATTTTGTTATGTGCCTGGGTTTGTCTCAGGTCCTATAGTTCAATAGTAAGTGCTCTTATTCCACTGAATTCTCCTTAACTGTCTCCATTTTTCATCCTGCATTCCTTTACCTAATGACGGGCTTCAGGACACACTATCCCACAATATGGCACACGGGTATTTGAGGAAACAGCAGAAAACGGCCATAGACACTGGAAAGAACTCTCCTCACCCTTTCTCCCCTGAAGCGAGGCTTAAAAACTAGGTGACCTTCCCCCCAGAATGGGTCATAAGATGCCATTCCAGAGATGTCTTCCCAGTACCAAGAGGAAAGGAATGTTTTTACCTCTGAAAACACAGAGACACAGAGACGAATCTGAACAAACTGGCCTTGCTCAGTTCCCCTAGCTTATCAAATGCCAGATAAAGAATACTGATTACCCCAAAAAGGAATTTAAATTTTTTATTGTTAAGTAATTTAAAATATTACTTTAAAATAAAGATATATGTACTATGATATAGAAAGTGCAACTAACCTATATGTTATGATCAAACAAGAGATTTCAGATTTTTTGTTATTATAATGAATCCCACTTTGGGTATGTCTATAGATTCTCCCCAGAGTGGACGTATTTGATAAGATATGCTTATGGAAGCAGTACCTCTTTGTGGGCAGAATGCAGAGACAGGTGAGGCTATGGATAAATGAGGTAATATTAAGTGCTTCACACTGTGCCTGGTACATGCCAAAAACTTGGTTAAGCCTAGTCATTGCTGCTACTACTACTGTTACCATCATCATCATCACTATCCTTACTACTATTAAAGAAGAAGAAATTATTTTCTGGGTGGGTTTTAGCACCTTAAGTTTGGTAATTCTCTCACTCTCCATTGAGGGAAAAATTTCCATTGTCTTTTAGAACACCCATCTACTTCTTGTAATAGTTTATGTCTGTTGCAGATGAAGACAATAGGAGTAAATAGAATGTAGGTGATGCCGTTTCACCCTAAACTTGAAAAGGTACAAGTAGATATTATCTTAAATTTTCAGGAAAGAAAGAGAATTTCCCTTAATAAACACATCCAGAAAAATTAAAATCAAGTAAACGTGTGGTTGTTGCCTGAAAATGTGTCCACCTTACCATTAAAAAATATAGGTATGTGCACAAGATTCTTTATAGTTACAGATATCGCTGACAAAAGTGAAGTTGCTTCTGATATAAATATAAGATATAAAATTGAATTCCAGAACTGTCTCCACTTTTAAAAAAATCCATGACATTAAATAAAAGTATTTTGAATAACTCATTTATTTAATCAACACTTTTTATGTTTTAATGAAGTTAAATCTATCTTAGATAATGGCAAATGCTTTTTATTGAAAACTCTACCTTTCAATTTTGAGACAGGTATAAAGCAATATGAATGCTTCCTCACCAGTAGAGAATTGCTCCAAGTTCCTTGATCTTCTACACTTTTGTGAGGAAGTACCATTTTGTTTTTATAAATGGCCAGTGGAAAAGGACTTTCAACTATCATCCAATAAATTAATTTGTGAGGATGACTTATGTGTCTGCCACAAGCCAAATAAATAATTTGAGAATTTAGATTATTTGCTAGAGTTGTGTAAATTTAGCAAGAAATAGTTAATTTTCTTCTGCCTTTTGCATTTGTTTTACCAAGAAGAGAAAGAGAGTTGGGCCTTGGAGCTTACTTAGCAGTAAATGACAGACAAATCCTAGCACTGGGAGTAATTCCATTTCCATTTCCCAAGTCTGATACTACAGAGTGATATGGCCTCCTTCCCACCTTATTGTATGAAAGTGCCTTTGGGAGTTACCTTATCCAAGTTCACAATAGAACACCCCATTAGTCATGAACAACACCTATTAAAAAGTCAAAGAGTCTTAGAATTCCTCTGTAAAATTATTCATCTCAGGATTTTTATTTTTGACATTCAAAATACATTTTCAGGAATCCAAATTCCTGGCCAATACTAAATCCCCATGATTTGACTCCTTCAACTCCACAGGAAAATACATTCCTAGCTTCTCCTAATTGCTTAGTGGAACATCACAGCCATGACGCTTACTTCTCATGGCTCAGACTTCCCACTGGCAGGTTGGATGGATAATGATACAAGTTCCTGCCCACAAAGGTATGCTTTGAGAAAATGTAAAAGTTCAAAACAAATATGGAACACTAAAGCAGTTCATTATATATGCTTTATAATCAATCACATAAGAGAAAATCTGTCCATAAGTCTGACTATTAGATGAGAAGAGCATTTACATACACAGTACAGTTGGTGCTAGAAACTGCAATTCTGTTAAGCTGCTCTTCAAAAAACTCTGGTCAGCATTTCAGTTCACAGCAGGACACTTTCATATGATGAAGCTGCCAACCAGGCAAGCCAAGGTCCTATGAAACAACTAAGGAAAATGTCCCTAAATCTTGCTTTTGGCTGAGTAGGGCATCATTAATTTTGCTCTCCATTTTAAGAATAAGCATATTTTTTCCCACCACAAATTTGAGTTTATGTACTTAAATTTTTGGATTTAAAATAAATTTTTAGTGAATATCCCAGAAATGGAAAACATACACTTAAAATCCGAAAGAAGTGTTCTAACCATTATTATATGTAAATCGTTCTTTCCACCTGATACTGTTCGTATGCCCAAGACTTCTTCTGTTTATCCCTCACTTGGATCCGAATATGAGAGACATCAGAACAGAAATGAAATGATTGTAAATCTAGATTATGCTGAAATGAGCAATCCCCTTTATTATACTTACAGGACAGCATAATGTACCTAACAGAAAAATTACATGAAAGTTGAAATAGGAAAAAAAGATTATTGGGTGTTCTTTCAGGGCAGCAGTGGGCTTGATGTTTGCTAGTCTGGAGTACATTACAACTCGGTAGGAGAGAAGGTTAACTTACAGATTTTTGTATATTAGAGATGTGGATTGTTTTTGTCTAGTAGAGTGGATAACCCCAAAGCTAATCACCCAGTAAGACATTAACCAGTTTAATATCTAATCTAACAATTTTATCCCAACATTAAAAAAATCACAAGTAGATGAATAGACAGATAGATAGATGACAGAGAGAGAGATGATAGATACATAAATAGATTATATACAGATACATATCATAAGTATTCTTTGAATCAATAACATTTTACTGATTCTTCATTTATTAATGAGTTAAATAGTATGTTTATGTATGATCAGTATATATTCGCCCAGTAGTCACGATTTTAAACTTTGACAATTATAATTGATCTCATAAATTACAAGTTTAAAATAATAATAAACAGAAATAGTAAAGCTATCAATGCATAAGTTTAACATTAAAACATTATGCAATAATAGGGACCTCAAGAAGCTCCTATTCCATTTTTTCTAATTTTTGTATCCTAAACACTATCTCCTTAACACTTCTTAAACTAGATTTCACTGAAGTCACTGAAACCCAAACTAGCATCATCTCTTTTCAATACCATCATATCCTTCTAACGGGTCTCCTCACTTCCATTTATGTCTCTGTCTTGTCTGTTTTGTACATAGAAGCCAGAATGCTCTTTTAAAAGACATTTACCTTATTATGGCATTCCCAGTTTAAAACATTTCAGTGGTTATCTGTGGCCCAAAACATAAAATCAAAATAGTTTAACTCCCACTTTCAAGGTCCTGCATGATTCAGATTACATTTCACAGACCATTTCTCTAGTTGTTGCCTCTCCATTCTCTAGGTGAGGGGGTCAGCAAACTTTCTAATGGGATGGATAATAAATATCTTGGGTTCTTTAAGCCATTCAATCTCTTTTGCGACTACTTACTCTGCCATTGTACCACAAAAGACAATCTTTAGCTAACCTCTGCTCTAGGACACATGGGCCTCCTTTCACCACCTTCAGTATGTTCAACTTTTTTCCTGCCCCAGGATCTTTGCGCACACTGCTCCTCGCCTCCACCTGGAGTTGTTTCCTTTCTCCCAACTTGCTTTGCAATATAAGCAGCTTACTCATACTCTCAAGACATGGGCCTGCTTCACACATGTATGTAATTTACTCCCCCTACAGGCATCTGAGTGTGTAGCCTTTGTGAGAAGCTTACTTCTGGAAGGTTCTAGGTGAAGTCCTGTCCCTCTTCCTCCTCAGAGACAACAGTACTTCCCCAAAGTCCTGGAGCAGATCTAATGTGAAGAATGTTCTGGTGCCAGGCTGAGCAGAACAGAGCTTTGCAATGACTATCTCAGGATTTCCAAAGGAGAGATAGCGTTGGGCTTTGGGCTAGGAAACTGGAGCTAATTTGCTTAGCTTCTGAAAACCTTTCACAGCGAGGCTGATCAAACTAGTGCAACCAAAGGTTCTTGTTTGTTTGTTTTCTCTTTTAAAAAATTGTCCTTAAATTAAGTAATGGCATTTGCAGTGACCTGGAGTTGGAGACTATTATTCTAAGTGAAGTAACTCAGGAATGGAAAACCAAGCATCGTATGTTCTTATTGATATGTGGGAGCTAAGCCAAGAGGATGCAAAGGCATAAGAATGATACAATGGACTTTGGAGACCTGGGGGGCAGGGCGGGACGGGGAGGGGAATAAAATATTACAAACAGGGTGCAATGTATACTGCTTGGATGATGGGTGTACCAAAATCTCACAAATCACCACTACTCATGTAACCAAATACCACCAGTACCCCAATAACTTATGGGAAAAAAAAAAAAAACTGTCCTTAGTGTTAAAAAAAAAAATGCACCACATCTCCTTTTCTACAGATACAGCTGGTAGAAGATCCTTTTTTTGTGAAAATCCTTTTGAGAAAATCAAAGTTAAAACAAACAAACAAAACCCTTTCCAGAATTGCTTTTTTTTTTTTTTTTCCCTTCGGAGACAGAGTC
This sequence comes from Theropithecus gelada, assembly GCF_003255815.1. Classification (NCBI taxonomy): domain Eukaryota; kingdom Metazoa; phylum Chordata; class Mammalia; order Primates; family Cercopithecidae; genus Theropithecus; species Theropithecus gelada. The sequence continues at coordinate 118,058,075 of NC_037672.1, forward strand.
TCACTCTTGCCCAGGCTGGAGTGCAGTGGCATGATCTCGGCTCACCGCAACCTCCGCCTCCCAGGTTCAAGCGATTCTCCTGCCTCAGCCTCCCAAGTAGCTGGGATTACAGGCATGTGCCACCGTGCCCGGCTAATTTTTTTTGTATTTTTAGTAGAGACAGGGTTTCACCATGTTGGCCAGGCTGGTCTCGAACTCCTGACCTCGTGATCCACCCTCCTCGGCCTCCCAAAGTGTTAGGATTACAGGCGTGAGCCACAGTGCCCAGCCCCAGAATTGAATTCTTAAATCATTTCAAAATTGATCTATTTTGATGTGAATTTTCTAGTTCTCTGCTCTTCTTTCACATAAGGTGCTATCCAAAAGGCAACCATAAAAGTAAATGCTAGTTACATGATGCTAAAATCTGGTCCCTCTAGAGAAATTATAGCTTCTGGCATCCATACTTAAAGCACAATGCTAGTTTTTACATGTGCATTGTTAGCATCCAAATTCTAGCCGTTTCTTAGAAATACACAAGAACGAAATGCTGTTTTGACTTTTATGCAGAACATAAAACTGTCCTAAAAGGTACTGCAGCAAAGACTCTAGCCTATTTCTTAGAGTAGTAACAATGGACTTGCCCTGGAAGGTCAAATTTCTTTCTATGGTAGTCCATGAGAGGTTGAAGATTTACCTCAGAGGGCTGGGTGCTGAAGGTTTGATAAATTGGAGCAAAAGCCTAGGGTCATGTATTCTTCACTAGAAAAGGAAAGTGATGCCGCTATAGAAACCAGGAGGACACTAAGGAGGAGGAAAGTAAGTGAGGAGAGCAGTTGGTGTTAACAAAAGACTTTAGGGACTTATGTCCATGTGATTGACATGTTAAAGCCCCTCAAATAACAAAGCTTTCTCCATTTCTCCCACCATTCATAGATGGAGTGCTGTGCTTCTGAGACACCTCTTTTGGAGGTCTATTTTTCTTCTAAGTTTGATATCATTGCTTATTATTTTTAATCAAATTTAACTTATAAATATTTCAGAGGTAAAGGAGTAAAGATAAATTATAAATTTTCCTAGTTGCCCTTTGAAGTAGGTCTCCCAGTTCAATGCTCTCCATGATCCACTCACTTCTACTCATAATTCATTAGGAAATGGACCCATCAATGTCTTTAACCTGAGTTCTCCCAGATTAGACAACTGTTCATTTTTAGCCTATTGTTTCTATTCCTATTCCAAACCTGTGGCACTACCAATCTTTTGCTACCTTTATGTGTGAGGTGAGATTTGATTGATGGGCTTTGGGATTAATAGGTGTATTGACTCCCCCAGTAGCAAATTCCTAGTTCTGTTACAGTGCGCAGCAGAATACAACATGTGGCAGGTCCTCAGGGTGTCATTCTTAATTTAATTTGTTTTATCTTGAAATATTAGTGTTTTGCATATTCATTACTTCAATAATCCTTCCTACATTCTGAGCTCTGGGGTTTCATCTATATGATGACCACGAGTTCCTTTTCCTCCTGTTTTGTGAGTTGGGACCTAGAGTAAATTCAGAAAATATGTGTAAGTTGGTGTTTTCTGGATGACACTAGTGGGTTTCTTTCCATTCTTTTAGCCACTTTTACTTATTTTGTATACAGGTATTCACAAGTTTCACAGTCAGAATGCTATAACAATATTTATATAGAAAAATCTCTCTCATCCTCTTAGTTCACATTGTTCCTGGGTGCTAATCACTTCTCATTAGTTTATCATATATACTTGTAATATTTATGCACATATATATTCTTATGTGCCCTGTTCCTATATAAAGAATAGCACACTGATAACTGTTCTCTACCTTGTTCTTTTCACTTAACAATATATCTTAGAAATCTTTCCATATCAGTAAAAAGAAAGGATCTACTTTCTTTTCTCTTCTCTTTTTCCCTCTCTTCTTCTCCCTCACTCCTGCCTTATTTCCTTTTTTCTCTTTCTTTTCTTTTGGTGTGACTACATAGTGTTTCATTTTGTGGCTGAACCCTGGTTTATTTTACCAATATCCTATTGACGTACTCCAGGGAAGTTTCTAAACTTCTGCTTTTACACATTACTATGAATGATCTCATACACCATGCCATTTTCTGTGAGTGTAGGTAAATTTGTATTATACATTTCCAGAAGTAGCATGACTAGTTTAAAGGATATAATTTTGATAAATTCTGATAAATCCTCTCCATAGAAGTAGCAACATTTTACGCTCTCACTAGCAATTTAAGAGTGTATTTGTTTTCCAATAGCATTACCAAAAGAGACTGTTATCAGACTGTCCAGTTTGGGCCAATCAGGTTGCATGATATCCTAGCATCATTTAAATTTTTTTCTTTTATTATGAATGAAGTTGAACGTATTTGCATATGTGTATTCATTCATTTATTTTCAATAAGTGAATGGAACATATTTTTTGTTTTGTAAACTGTCTATTCATGTCCTTTGCCCATTTAAAAAAACTGGCTTGTTTATCCTAGTTTTTAGGAGCTCTTTTTATAATATGGCTTTTGGGTTTTGAATCACTGTAAGCTTTGGCAAGGTTAGGAATTCACCTAGTAATATATAGGAAATTCTAAAGTTTCATATTTTACAGTTAAAATCTGTTTGGAATTATTAATTCCATAGACTCCTATGAGGAAAGGATTCTTTTTTCTTTTCTTTTTTTCTTTTTTTTTTTTTTGCCAGATGGCTACACAATTGTTCCAATACCATGTCTATCTTGACATATCCTAAACACCTATATATATTTGAGTCTATTTCTGGACTTTTGTATTTTGCATTATTAATCTATCCATATGTTCTTGCCCTAGTACCACATTGTTTTACTTTGGAAATATTACACTTTATTTTAATAACTGATGGGGCTACCCAATTCTCATTGCACTTTTTTTCAGTTTTCCTACTTCATTGGTTTTTATATAATGTCAAGATAATAATTAAGTTATCCAGTTCTAAAAACAGAGACATTTATAATTTCCTTGGGAATTTATAAATTAATCAGGAAAATCACATGTCAAAATTTCCTACCAAAGAGTATGATATGCTTTTCTATTTATTCACATCTACTTGGTATCCTTCAAGAGTCTCATAACATTTTTCTCATATGAGCTTTTAACACATTTTTGCTCAATTTGTTTCTAAGTAGTACATTGTTGAAGCTATTATAAATATTAGCTGTATATTTAGAGATATAATTTGTATATCCTACTGTGGCAGTGGGGGAAGAATCTTTTCCTTCTACCCTCCTAGGTTCTCTGGCTAAAGCCCTGTAAAATAGATGACGAAATACAGATTAATAAGAGAAAAACATACATTTATAGAACATATGTCTTACATGACCCTGGAGCCTTCATAAGGAAATGAAGACCCCAAGAAGCAGTTAAGCCTGAGTGTTTTTATGTTAGCTTTGACCAAGAGAGGAAAGTTGTCGAAAAATGTGATGGGACAAAGGGTCTGGGTGAAGGATAGGAACCGAGAGAGAACAGCAAGGTCTGTTTACTCAGACTCCTCTCAGGGCCCCTCCGTCGTTGGAGACGAGGATGCTCCTTTCCTCTGGGTAGAGGAAGGGCACCTCTCACATAAGGGTCTTATGACCTGCTTCAAGGGAAGGTCAGAGAGTCCTTCCTGCACCTGGCATTTCTCAAGTTCCTTCAGCTTAAAAGAATCAATATGCCAAAGCGCCATATTTGGGGGTAGTGTGTTCTATACTTTGTCACCCTTATCCTATGAAATTCTCTTATTCTTTGCAGTAGTTGTCCAGTTGAAAGTGCTTAGGCTTTGGACTTTTATAATCGTATCATCTGTAAGTAGGAATAAATTAGCTCCTGCTTTCCAATTTTAAATATCTAATTTATTTATTTAGTTGCATTGGCTAATGTCATCAGTATAATATTAAATGGTGGCAATGTTATTAGGCATCCTTTTCACTGACTCTGAAAAAAATGCATTTAGTCTTATATAAACACATCTTATTATGATATATGTAGCTCCTAGTAAGGAAGTGACCATCAATATCTGTTAATTTTTTCTTATCAATTCATATGTAATTAAATGTTTGTTTATTTTTAAATCAAGAGTTAATGTTGAATAATTGCTTTATAAAGATATATGGAGATAATTTTTTCCCTCAAATTTATTTCTGTAATACATTTTATTAATATATTTTCTAATATTGAGCCATCCTTATATTTCTGGGGTTGTTTTAGCTTTGTTGATTTTTTAAAACTGTTCTGATTCAGTTTTATGAATAAATTTTAAAATCTATAAAAACATAAGTGAGAATAATGAATTTATACTTATTTATATGTTTGATCTTTGTATTATTTCTTTACCTATAAATGTTTTTCAGCATGTTTGCATTTTAAAAAATATGTAGTTCTAAACCTTAAAAAGTTTTATTTTTGTTCTAGTGGTATTATGAGCTTTTGCATGTTCAAAATTGTCTGTGATCTCCAGTCCACTTCAAATTCTCCAATTATGTAATTGTCCTCTCCCTTTATCTGTACTGAATTGCTTCTCCCTGAGTTATTATACTTGGATTTTGTGATCTTCCATTCACTTTCAAAATTTCTGTAGAATAGATGGTTTAAATTTTTTATATTCCTTATGACAATATTTTTTAGTGAGTTTTCATCATCTATGGGAAAATTGAGCCACTTTTCAACCTGCATTTTCCTTTATAGTGTGTTTGTTTTTTATTTTTTTAAAAAAGTGGCTTTTATTACCTTCAGGTATGTCCCTTCTATGCCAATTTTGCTGAGGGTTTTAATCGTAAAAAGATGCTAAATTTTGTCAAATGCTTTTTTTCTGCATTTATTGAGGTGATCATATGGTTTTTTGTTTTTACTTCTGTTTATGTAGTGTATCACATTTAGTGACTTACATGTGTTAAACCAACCCTGCATCCTTAGTATGAAACCCACTTGATCATAGGGTATTATCTTTTTGATATGCTATTAAATTCTGTTAGCTAGTATTTTGTTGAGGATTTTTGCACTATGTTTATCAGGGGTATTGGTCTTTTTCTGTTATGTCCTTTCTTTGTTTTGGTATTAGGTTAATACTGCCTTCATAGAATGCTTTAGGGAGGAATCCCTTTTGCTCTATTTTTTGGAATACTTTCAGTAGGATTCATACCAATTCTTCTTTGAATGTCTGATGGAATTCAGTTGTGAATTCATCTGGCCCTGGACTTCATTTTGTTGGCAATTTTTTTTTTATTACTGCTTAAATTTTACTACTTTTTATTGGTCTGTTCAGAGTTTCTGTTTATTCCTGGTTTAATCTAGAAGGTTGTATGTTTCCAGGAATTTATCCATATCCTCTAGGTTTTCTAGCATGTGCACATAAAGGTGTTCATAGTAGTGCTGAATAATCTGTATTTCTGTGGTATCAGTTGCAGTATCTCCTAGTTCATTTCTAAATGAGCTTACTTGCATCTTCACTCTTCTTTTCTTGGTTAATCTCACTAATGTTTTTCCAGTTTTGTTTATCCTTTCAAATAACCAGCTTTTTGTTTCATTTGTCTTTTGCATTTCTTTGGTTCAGTTTCATTTAGTTCTGCTCTGATCTTGGTTATTTCTTTTCTTCTGATGGGTTTGGGTTTGGTTTGTTCTTGGTTCTCTAGTTTCTTGAGGTGTGAGCTTAGATTGTCTGTGTGTTCTCTTTTAGACTTTTTGATGGAGGCATTTAATGCTATGAACTTTCCTCTTAAAGCTTTTGATGTGTCCCAGAGTTTTTCATCAGTTGTGTCACCATTATTGTTTAGTTCAAAGAATTTTTAAATTTTTATCTTGATTTCATTGTTGACCCAAAGATCATTCAGGAACAGATTATTTAATTTCCACATATTTGTATAGTTTTGAGAGTTCCTTTTGGAGTTAATTTCCAATATTATTCCACTGTGGTCTGAGAGTACTTGATATAATTTCGATTTTCTTAAATTTATTGACACTTGTTTTGTGGTCTATCATATGGTCTATCTTGGAAAATGTTCCACGTGTTGATGAAAAGAATGTACATTCTGCAGTTGTTGGGTAGGACGCTCTGTAAATATCTGTTAAGTCCATTTGTTCTAGGATATTGTTTCAGCCCATTGTTTATTTCATTTAGTTACTTTTATTATACTTTAAGTTCTGGGATACATCTGCAGAATGTGCAAGGTTTTTTTATAGGTATACATGTGCCATGGTGGTTTGCTGCACCCATCAACCTGTTATCTACAAGAGGTATTGCTCCTAATGCTATCTTTCCCCTAGCTCCCCATCCCCCGAAAGGCCCTAGTGTGTGCTGTTCCCCTCCCTGTATCCATGTGTTCTCGTTGTTCAACTCCCACTTATAAGTGAGAACGTGCAATGTTTGGTTTTCTGTTCCTGTATTAGTTTGCTGAGAATGACAGTTTCCAGCTTCATCCATGTCCCTGCAAAGCACATGAACTCATCCTTTTTTTATGGCTGCATAGTATTCCGTGGTGTATATGGGCCACATTTTCTTTATCCAGTCTATCATTGATGGGCATTTGGGTTGATTCCAGGGTTTTGCTACTGTGAACAGTGCTGCAATAAACACACGTGTGCATGTGTATTTATAATAGAATGATTTATAATCCTTTGGGTATATACCCAGTAATGGGATTGCTAGGTCCAATGGTATTTCTAGTTCTAGATCCTTGAGGAATCGCCACACTGTCTTCCATAATGGTTGAACTAATTTACACACCCACCAACAGTGTAAAACCGTTCCTAATTCTCCACATTCTCTCCAGCATCTGTTGTTTCCTGACTTTTTAGTGATCACCATTCTAACTGGCATGAGATGGTATCTGATTGTAGTTTTGATTTGCATTTCTCTAATGACTAGTGATGATGAGCTTTTTTTCATATGTTTGTTCGGTGCATAAATGTCTTCTGTTGAGAGGTGTCTGTTCATATCCTTGGCCACTTTTTGATGGGGTTGCTGTATTCTTGTAAATTTGTTTAGCTTCCTTGTAGATTCTGGATATTGGCCCTTTGTCAGATAGATAGATTGCAAAAATGTTCTCCCATTCTGTAGGTTGCCTGTTCACTCTAATGATAGTTTCTTTTGCTATGCAGAAGCTCTTTAGTTTAATTAGATCCCATTTGTCAATTTTGGCTTTTGTTGCCATTGCTTTTGGTGTTTTAGTCATGAAGTCTTCGCCCATGCCTATGTCCTGAATGGTATTGCCTAGGTTTTCTTCTAGGGTTTTTACGGTTTTAGGTCTTATGTTTAAGTCTTTAATCCATCTTGAGTTAATTTTTGTATAAGTTGTAAAAAAGGGACCCAGATTCAGTTTTCTGCATATTGCTAGCCAGTTTTCCCAACACCATTAATTAAATAGAGTATCCTTTCCCCACTGCTTGTTTTTTTCAGGTTTGTCAAAGATCAGATGGTTGTAGAGGTATGGCGTTATTTCTGAGGCCTCTGTTCAGTTCCATTGGTCTATAGATCTATTTTGGTATCAGTACCATGCTGTTTTGGTTACTGTAGCCTTGTAGTATAGCTTGAAGTCAGGTAGCATGATGCCTCCAGGTTTGTTCTTTTTGCTTAGGATTGTCTTGGCAATGTGGGCTCTTTTTTGGTTCCATTTAAAGTAGCTTTTTCTAATTCTGTGAAGAAACTCAGTAGTAGCTTAGTGAGGATAGCATTGAATCTATAAATTACTTTGGGCAGTATGGCCATTTTTGCAATATTTATTCTTCCTATGCATGAGCATGGAATGCTTTTTCATTTGTTTGTTTCCCCTCTCATTTCCTTGAGCTGTGGTTTGTAGCTTTCCTTGAAGAAGTCCTTCACATCCCTTGTAAGTCATATTCCTAGGTATTTTATTCTCTTTGTAGCTATTGTGAATGGGAATTCACTCATGATTTGGCTCTCTGTTTGTCTATTATTGATGTATAGGAATGCTTGTGATTTTTGTACATTGATTTTGTATCCTGAGATTTGCTGAAGTTGCTTATCAGCTTAAGGAGACTTTGGACTGAGATAATGGGGTTTTCTAAATATACAATCATGTCATCTGCAACCAGAGACAATTTGACTTCCTCTCTTCCTATTTGAATACCCTTTATTTCTGTCTCTTGCCTGATTGTGCTAGCCAGAAGTTCCAATGCTATGTTGAACAGGAGTGGCAATAGAGGGCATCCTTGTCTTGTGCTGGTTTTCAAAGGGAATGCTTCCAGTTTTTGCCCATTCAGTATGATATTGGTTGTGGGTTTGTCATAAATAGCTCTTAATAATTTGAGATACATTCCATCAATACCCAGGGTATTGAGAGTTTTTAGCATGAAGAGGTGTTGAATTTTGTCAAAGGCCTTTTCTGCATCTATTGAGATAATCATGTGATTTTTGTCATTTGTTCTGTTTATGTGATGGATTACGTTTATTGATTTGCATATTTTGAACTAGCCTTGCATCCCAGGGATGAGGCCATCTTGACCGTGGTGGATAAACTTTTTGATGTGCTGCCAAATTCGCTTTGCCAGTATTTTATTTAGGATTTTTGCATTGGTGTTCACTAGGGATATTGGCCTGAAATTTTATCTTTTTGTTGTGTCTCTGCCAGGTTTTGGTATCACAATGATGCTGGTCTCATAAAGTGATTTAGGGAGGAGTCCCTCTTTTTTTATTGATTGTAATATTTTCAGAAGGAATGGTACCAGCTCCTCTTTGTACCTCTGGTAGAATTCTACTGTGAATCCATCTGGTCCTGGGCTTTTTTTGGTTGGTAGGCTATTAATTACTGCCTCAATTTCAGAACTTGTTATTGTTATATTCAGGGATTTGTCTTCTTCCTGGTTTAGTGTTGGGAGAGTGTATGTGTCCAGGAATGTATCCATTTCTTCTAGATTTTCTAGTTTATTTGCATAGAGGTGTTTATACTATTCTCTGAGGGTAGTTTGTATTTCTGTGGGATCAGTGGTGATATCCCCTTTATCATTTTTTATTGTGTCTATTTGATTCTTCTCTCTTTTCTTTTTTATTAGTCCGGCTAGTGGTCTATCTATTTTGTTAATCTTTTCAAAAAATACCAGCTCCTGGGTTCCCTGATTTTTTTGAAGGGTTTTTCGTGTCTGTGTCTCCCTCAGTTCTGCTCTGATCTTATTTATTTCTTGTCTCCTGCTAGCTTTTGAATTTGTTTGCTCTTGCTTCTCTAGTTCTTTTAATTGTGACGTTAGGGTGTCGATTTTAGATCTTTCCTGCTTTCTCCTCTGAGAACTGAGTGCTATAAATTTCCCTTTAAACACTGCTTTAGCTGTGTCCCTGAGATTCTGGTATGTTGTGTTTTTGTTCTCCTTGGTTTCAAAGAATTTATTTATTTCTGTCTTAATTTCATTATTTACCCAGTAGTCATTCAAGAGCAGGTTGCTCAGTTTCCATGTATTTGTGTGGTTTTGAGTGAGTTTCTCAATCCTGAGTTCTAATTTGATTGCACAGTGGTCTGGGAGACTGTTTGTTATGATTTCTGCTCTTTTGCATTTGCTGAGGAATGTTTTACTTCCAATTATGTGGTCAATTTTAGAATACGTGTGATGCAGTGCTGAGAAAAAATATATTTTCTGTTGATTTGAGTTGGAGAGTTCTGTAGATGTCTATTAGGTCTGCTTGGTCCAGAGCTGAGTTCAAGACCTGAATGTCCTTGTTAATTTTCTGTCTCGTTGATCTAATATTGACAGTGGGGTGTTAAAGTCTCCCACTCTTATTGTGTGGGAGTCTAAGTCTCATTGTAGGTCTCTAAGAACTTGCTCGATGAATCTGGGAGCTCCTGTGTTAGATTTATATATATTTAGGATAGTTAGCTCTTCTTGTTGCATTGATCCCTTTACCATTATGTAATGGTCTCCTTTGTCTCTTTTGATCTTTGTTGGTTTAAAGGTTGTTTTATCAGAGACCGGGATTGATACCCCTGCCTTTTTTTGCCATCCATTTGCTTGGTAAGTATTCCTCCATCCCTTTATTTTGAGCCTGTGTGCTTCTTTGCACATAGATGGGTCTCCTGAATACAGCACACTGATGGGTCTTGACTCTTTATCCAATTTGCCAGTCTGTGTCTTTTAATTGGGGCATTTAGCTTGTTCACATTTTAATTATTTCCAGTACTGTCATGTGTGAATTTGATCCTGTTAATATGATGGCAGCTGGTTATTTTGCCCGTTAGTTGATGCAGTTTCTTCATAGTATTGATGGTCTTTACAATTTGCTATGTTTTTGCAGTGGCTGATACTGGTTTTTCCCTTTTATATTTAGTGCTTCCTTCAGGAGCTCTTGTAAGGCAGGTCTGCTTGTGACAAAATCTCTTGGCATTTGCTTGTCTGTAAAAGAGTTTATTTGTCCTTTGCTTATGAAGCTTAGTTTGGCTGGATATGGAAATCTGGGTTGAAAAAAAATTTTTTTAAGAATGTTGACTAATGGCCTCTCCTCTCTTCTGGCTTTTAGGGTTTCTACAGAGAGATCTGCTATGAGTTTGATGGGCTTCACTTTGTAGTTAACCCTACCTTTCTCTCTAGCTGCCCTTAACATTTTTTCCTTCATTTCAACAACCTTGGTGAATTTGACGATTGTGTGTCTTGGGGTTGCTCCTCTCGAGGAGTAACCTTATGGTGTTCTCTGTATTTTCTGAATTTGAATATTGGCCTGTTTGGTTAGGTTGGGGAAATTCTCCTGGATAATATCCTGAAGAGTTTTTTCCAACTTAGTTCCTTTCTCCCCATCACTTTCAGGTACGCCAATCAAATACAGGTTTGATCTCTTCACATAGTCCCATATTGCTTGGAGGACTTGTTCATTCCTTTTTATTCTTTTTTGTCTAATCTTGTCTTCACACTTTATTTCATTAAGTTGACCTTCAATCTCTGATATTCTTTCTTCCACTTGATCAATTTGGCTATTGATACTTGTGTATGTATCACAAAGTTCTCATGCTGTGTTTTTCAGCTCCATCAAGTCACTCATGTTCTTCTCTAAACTGGTTATTCTAGTTTGCAATTCCTCTAATCTTTTTCCAAGGCTCTTAGCTTCCTTGCATTGGGTTAGAATATGCTTCTTTAGGTCAGAGGAGTTTGTTATTACCCACCTTCTGAAGCCTCCTTCTGTCAGTTCATCAAACTCATTCTCTGTCCAGTTTTGTTTCCTTGCTGGAGACGAGTTGTGATCCTTTGGAGGAGAAGTGGCACTCTGATTTTTGGAATTTTCAAACTTTTTGCACTGGTTTTTCCTCATCTTCATGGATTTATCTACCTTTGGTCTTTGATAGTGGTGACCTTCAGATGGGGCCTCTGAGTGGACGTCCTTTTTGTTGATGTTGATGCTATTCCTTTCTGTTTTTTAGTTTTCCTTCTAACAGTCAGGCCCCTCTGCTACAGGTCTGCTGGAGTTTGCTGGAGGTCCACTCCAGACCTTGTTTTCCTGGATATCACCAGTGGAGGCTGCAGAATGGCAAAGATTGCTGCCTGTTCCTTGCTCTGGAAGCTTTGTCCCAGAGGGGCACTCGCCAGATGCCAGCCAGAGCTCTCCTGTATGAGGTGTCTGTCAACCACTGCTGGGGAGCTGTCTCCCAGTCAGGAGGCATGGGGGTCAAGGACCCACTTGAGGAGGCAGTCTGTCCCTTAGCAGAGCTCAAGTGCTGTGCTAGAAGATCTGCTGCTCTCTTCAGAGCCAGCAAACAGGAATGTTTAAGTCTACTAGAGCTGCGCCCACAGTCCCCACTTCCCTCAGGTGCTCTATCGCATTGAAATGGGAGTTTTATCTAGAAGCCCATGACTGGGGTTGCTGCCTTTCTTTCAGAGATGCCCTGCCCAGAGAGGAGGAATCTAGAGAGGCAGTCTGGCTACAGTGGCTTTGCTGAGCTGTGGTAGGCTCTGCCCAGTTTGAGTTTCCTGGTGGCTTTGTTTACACTGTGAAGGGAAAACCACTTACTCAAGCCTCATTAATGACTGACACCTCTTCCCCACCAAGCTTGATCGTCCCAGGTTGACTTCAGACTGCTATGCTGGCAGTGAGAATTTCAAGCTAGTGGATCTTAGCTTGCTGGGCTCCATGGGGGTGGGATCCACTGAGCTAGATCACTTGGCTCCATGGTTTCAGCCCCTTTTCCAGGGGAGTGAACAGTTCTGTCTTGCTGGCATTCCAGGCACCACTGGAGTATGCAAAATAACTCCTCTAGCTAGCTCAGTGTCTGCTCAAACGGCCACCCAGTTTTGTGCTTGAAACCCAGGTCCCTGGTGGCATAGGCACCAGAGGGAATCTCCTGATCTGTGTGGGTTGTGAAGACTGTGGGAAAAGCACATTATCTGAGCCAGAATGCACTGTTCCTCACGGCACAGTCCCTCACAGCTTCCCTTGGCTAGACGAGGAAGTTCCCTGACCCCTTGTGCTTCCTGGGTGGGGTGATGTCCCACCCTGCTTCGGCTCACCCTCCATGGGCTACACCCATTGTCTAATCAGTCTCAGTGAGATGGGCTGGGTACCTCAGTCGGAAATGCAGAAATCACCTGCCTTTTGGGTTGATGCTAGGAGCTGCAGACCGGAGCTATTCCTATTTGGCCATCTTGCCAGCCATCAGAGTCCATTATTTCTGTGTTGATTTTCTGTCTTGATGACCTATCTAGTGCTGTCAAGTGGAGTATTGAAGTCTCCTACTGTTATTTATTGTATATTGTCATCTATCTCATTTCTTAGGTCTAGCAGTAATTGTTTTATAAATTTGGGAGCTCTAGTGTTAGTTGCATATATATTTAGGATTGTGATATTGTCCTGCTGTACAAATCCTTTTGAATCCTAATGAACTGTATCATTATATAATGTCCCTCTTTGTCTTTTTTAACTGTTGTTACTTTAAAGTCTGTTTTGTCTGATATAAGAATAGCCACATCTGCTTGCTTTTGGTTTCCTTTTATATGAAATATCTTTTCCCACTGCTTTACCTTAAGTTTCTGTGAGTCCCTGTGTGTTAGGTGAGTCTCTTGAAGACAGAAGATACATTTTATCCATTCTGCTATCCTGTATCTTTTAAGTGCAGCATTTAGGCGATTTAAATTCAACATTAGTATTGAGTATTCTATTCATCATGCTTGTTACCTGAATACCTTTTCTGTCTTTCTTTTTTTTTCCCCCCATTGTATTATTGTTTTATAGGACCTGTGAGATTTACGGTTTAAGGAGGTTCTATTTGGGTGCATTTCAAGGTTTTGTTTCAGGGTTTGGGACTCCTTTCAGCATTTCTTATAGTGCTAGCTTGGTAATGGCAAATTCTCTCAGCATTTGTTTGTCTGAAAAATACTTTATCTCTCCTCCACTTATGAAGGTTAGTTTCACTTGATACAATATTATTGGCTAATAGTTATTTTGTTTAAGGAGGCTAAAGATAGGATCCCAATCCCTTCTGACTTTCAGGGTTTCTTCTGAGAAATCTGCTGTTAATCTGATAGGTTTTCCTTCATACGTTACCTGATGCTTTTGCCTCACATCTCTTAAGATTCTTTCCTTTGTCTTGACTTTAGATGGCCTGATGACTGTGTACCTAGGTGATCTTTTTGTGATGAATTTCCCTGCTGTTCATTCCTATAAAGGAATGTTTCTAGAGATCTCTGAAATCTGTCCTCACCAGAAATGCAACACTGTGGTGAGACACGATTTTCCTGCCTCTGATTGGAGCAACACCTCTTACTCATCGTCTGCAGTTTTGGAGTTGTATACATTTTCTAGTGTTACATAAAATGTTGTTTGTGGGGATTTTGTTTTGTTTTGTTTTCATTTTTTTCCACATTATTTCTTTGTATAGGATTCAAGACAAGTGGGAGGTTCAGAACAAAATTTTTTATACTCTTACTAGAACCAGAAGTCCTGCAAATGTATTTTAAACATTTATTTCTTTACAGAAAAATTCTTCTGTGTATATATGATAGATTGACACCTTGCATCCATTCCAGCCTTCTTCTGGCACATCTTCCTATACTTCTGGATCCCTTGCAAAAGGGTTCTTTGTGGTTGCTGGTTTGAAGTTCTGCCTATCAAAAGTAGTCATGCAGGATTTTGAAGGCCAGTGAGGCAGAGGCCATCTGCCTACTGTTCAGCTTTTCAGCTGCGAAGCAGAATCCTTGAGACCTTTGGGTTTTTATTCATCGGAGATTTAGCACCCAGTCACTTGCTTTATTGGTGGTGAGACGCAGCTATGGCAGCTGCAGCATCACACCTCCTTCTCTGGATCTAGCTTAAGGCAGCATGCTTTTGGGTTTTTTGTTTGTTTGTTTTGTTTTGAGACAGGGTGTCTTTCTGTCACCCAGGCTGGAGTGCAGTGGCATGATCAAAGCTCACTGCAGCCTCTACCTCCTGGGTTCAATTATCTTCCTGCCTCAGTCTCCTGAGTAGCTGGGACTACAAGCATGCACCACCACACCCAAATAATTTTTGAATATTTTGTAGAGATGACATTTTGCCATGATGCCCAGGCTAGTCCTGAACTCCTGAGCTCAAGGAATCCACCCACCTTGGCCTCCCAAAGTGTTGGGATTACAGGCATGAGCCACCACTCCCAGCCCAGCAGTGTGCTTTTGAAGTTAACAATTTCACTAGCACCCTCCTGATTCTAATCTTCCTGATTATATGAAGGCAGAAACTCTTTTGGCAGGCTAGTTCTGCAGTGTCCTTCTGAAGTGTGCTTCTCTGGCCTTTCCTAAGATTTTAAAGCAACTGAATGCCTTTCTTTTTGTAACTGCTAATTTAGTTTTGGCTTTCTTCACTCAGACCTTGTTTTGTGCAGTTGCTACTTTCAAAGTTATTTCAGGCACAGAAGCCTCAAGTATGAGACACTGAGTTTAGTTTTCTTACCTGCTTGAGGACAATTCATTTATCAATAGAAAATAAGGCAAGGCATACAAGGGCAGTGTAGTCATTTAAATTATCCCCTGTGACTCCCTGGAGTAAAGGCCTATTGAAGGCAAGTTTTGAGAAGGCTGAGCAGCAACTCTGGTGGACCATTATGGCAAGAATGTGAAATACCAGGACTTGAGAAGAAGTGGCTTTTTTTCAGATTTCTATAAAGCTTTAAAGAAAAAAGAAAACATAAAGTTTAGGATTTTAAGTTCTTACTTCAACTAGCACAAAGAACCAGCAACCTTCTGAGTGCCTTAAAGAATATATATATAAAATATATATATAAAAAATATGTAAAATATATACTACATATAATATGTAAAATATATATATTATATAATATATACTATATATAATAATATATTATATATAATGTAAATTATATATAATATAAAAATATATAATATATAAAATATATTATATATACAAAATATATATCATATATGAATATATAATATATAATATAATATATAAATATATATAATATGTATAAATATATATATATATAATCTCTTGAAATTTCAGAGCCAGTATGACCAAAAATAAAATATGGAGTCCAATCTTACAATGTAAGTTGAATTCATTGTCTTTTTAGTCTCTTATATGAAATTTAGAGTATTAATTGGGAAAGAGAGGGACTGAAAACTGGAAAGAAGACATTTGGTGGGGATTTAGTTTAATCTTAGCATCCTGCTCCCAAGCTTCATAGAATCTTGCTTGTTAAAAGTAGAGGAAGCTTCTCCTTCCTTTCTCTAGAGATGAAAGCAAGAAATGTCTCTATTGAAATGGGATTCTTGATTTCAGTGAAGATGATGATAGCAGAAGCTGAAAAGCAACTCTCAATCATTAGAGCTAAGGTAGGCATGGTTACCATAGTAGGCAGCAGGGTTAGGAGTGGTAATCACAATGATTTAGAAAATTTTGGCAATAGATTCTGGGGATAAATGGAGATCCTCAAACTGAAATAGAAGGGCAGCTGATCAAGACTCTAAAATAAGATCTAGCAAACACAGCAGCCTGACTTGACTTATCACAGGAGAAGCATGGTTTCTCATTCAAATTCCAGAGGCCCATTAATGAAGAACACATTTGAGAAAAAGCATTGTCTCAGCCTGTTTACTGCTGCTACAAAGTAATACCTGAGGCTGAGTAATTCATAAAGAAAAGAAGCTTATTTGGTTTATGGTTCTGCAGGCTGCAAAAGAAGCATGGCACCAGCACCTGCTTCTAGTGAGGGATTCAGTCTGCTTCCACTCATGGCAGAAGGCAAAGGGAAATGAGCATGTGCAGAGATCACATCGCAAGAGAAGAAGCAAGAAAGGGAGGGGAAAGGTGCCTAGGCTCTTTTTAACAACCAGCTCTCATTAGAACTTGTAGAGTGAGAACTCACTCATTACTGCAAAGATGGCACCAAGTCATTCATTAGGGATCCACCCCCAGAATCTTAATACTTTCCACTTGGTCCTACCTCTGGCACTGGGGATCAGATTTCAACATGAGGTCTGGGGGAACAATCAAATCATAGGAAGTACTGTGATGAGGCCCTTTATTGAAGTCACTGTGTACCTAAACTTTCAGAGATTACTGGGCTCTGCTCTCACGCTAAGCCTTGTTGCTTAAATATCACTGTGTGCTACCGATTACATTGGTGCTTATGAAGCTCATGGGATAAATGCAGTTTTGGCTTGAGACATAGTGGCTCCACAAACATAACCTTGTTATTTTTGCCATTTATGAATATAGATTTTAAATGAGAATACTTGGCAATTGGCAGAATATATACATTGGCTTACTAACTTAAAGGGTAATTGCTATTTTGATCAAAGTGCAAAGAGGAAGCATCCGAAAGTACACTTCCATATCAGAAGAGTTAATCAATAGCAATATAGCTTTTCTGGAGAAATTACAGACATTCACATTATCCCCAAACATTTGAAAGAAGCAGAGGTGGTATTTTCTGTCATGTTGCCTTTAAACTTGGTTTTTGGTCTTTCAGAATAAAAAAGGATTTTCCTGAAATTAATAAGGTGGTGACTCAAATTGTAATGGCTCTTCCAGATGTGTTATATTTACAAGAGCAAATCAACACCATCTTTAGCATATGGTATGCAGCCATTGATTTGGAAAATGCTTACACCGAACCAGCTGGAAAGACTTCTCATGCTCAGGGTCAAGCTAAGCTGGCAGCTTTATGGATTATCTGGGAGAGAAACACACACACACACACACACACACACACACACACACACACACAGTCTATGTTACTTTCAAAATCCAAATCCTTTATAAAGGCCCTTCAAGCCATATGCCTCTTCTTCTTAGCAGTAGTACGGAGTGGGACAAATGCAACAATTTATGCTTCATTTGGAAGTCATGTTCTGATATGCCTCAGATTCCACAAAACATTATTGAGTTAAAAGAACTCTGAACTTTCCTAGGTTATATTATTTCTGACATATAACTGTTTTACTAAGGCATTCAGAATGTCTGCTACTTCCTGCTCACAAAGGCCTATCATCATGAGATCATCAATAGATTTTAAGTTTACCAGCAGTATGTCCTGTAAGGTTGGTAATTCCATTAAAATGTGGTCACAATTTTAATGTTGAGGAATAGATTTTACCTGCTTTATTTTTGATGAATATTTCAATTGCTTAGAATTTTGCTGGCATGTAACAAGCACTCAATAAATATGTATGGAAGAAGCCTAGACTTGACCACTATACAATTCATTCACGTAACCAAAAACCACTGGTACTCTTTTTTTCTTGTTTCTTTTTTATTACACTTTAAGTTCTAGGGTACATGTGCACAAAGTGCAGGTTTGTTACATAGGTATACATGTGCTATGTTGATCTGCTGCACCCATCAACTTGCCATTTACATTAGGTATTTCTCCTAAAGTTATCCCTCCCCCAGCCCCCCACCCCTCCTACAGGCCCCAGTGTGTGATGTTCCCTGCCATGTGTCCAAGCGTTCTCATTGTTCAATTCCCACCTATGAGTGAGAACGTGCAGTGTTCGGTTTTCCGTCCCTGTGATAGTTTGCTGAGAATGATGATTTCCAGCTTCATCCATGTCACTGCAAAAGACAAGAACTCATCCTTTTTTATGACTGCATAGTATTTCATCATGTAATGTGCCACATTTTCTTAATCCAGTCTATCATTGATGGACATCTGGGTTTGATCCAATTCTTTGCTATTGTGAATAATGCCATAATAAACATAAGTGTGCATGTGTCTTTATAGTTGCATGATTTATAATCCTTTGGGTATATACCCAGTAATGGGACCACTGGCTCAAATGGTATTTCTAGTTCTAGATCCTTGAGGAATCACCTCACTGTCTTCCACAGTGGTTGAACTAATTTACACTCCCACCAACTGTGTAAAAGCATTCCTATTTCTCCACATCCTCTCCAGCATCTGTTATTTCCTGACTTTTTAATGATCGTCATTCTAACTGGCATGAGATGGTATCTCATCATGGTTTTGATTTGCATTTCTCTGATGATCCGTGATAATAAGCATTTTGTCAGTGATGATGAGCATTTTCTGTTGGCTGCATAAATGTCCTCTTTTGAGAAGTGTCTGCACATAGCCTTCACCCATTTTTTGATGGGGTTGTTGTATTCTTATAAATTTGTTTAAGTTCTCTGTAGATTCTGGATATTCGCCCTTTGTCAGATGGGTAGATTGCAAAAATTTTCTCCCATTCTGTAGGTTGCCTATTCACCCTGATGGTGGCTTCTTTTGCTGTGCAGAAGAAGCTCTGTAGTTTAATTAGATCCCATTTGTCAATTTTGGCTTTTGTTGCTGTTGCTTTTGGTGTTTTAGTCATGAAATCGTTGCCCATGCCCATGTCCTGAACGGTATTGCCTATGTTTTCTTCTAGGGTTTTTATGGTTTTAGGTCTAACATTTAAGTCTATATTCCATCTTGAATTAGTATTTTGTAAGGTGTAAAGAAGGGATCCAGTTTCAATTTTCTACATATGGGTAGCCAGTTTTCCCAGCACCACTGATTAAATAGGGAATCCTTTCCACATTTCTTGTTTAGGTCAGGTTTTTCAAAGATCAGTTGGTTGTAGATGTGTAGTGTTATTTCTGAGGACTCTATTCTGTTCCATTGGTCTATAGATCTGTTTTGGTACCAGTACCATGCCGTTTTGATTACTGTAGTCTTGTAGTATAGTTTGAAGTCAGGTAGCGTGATGCCTCCAGCTTTGTTTTTTTCTTTTGGTTAGCATTATCTTGGCGATGTGGGCTCTTTTTGGTTCCATATGAACTTTGAAGTAGTTTTTTCCAATTCTGTGAAGAAAGTCATTGGTAGCTTGATGAATCTATAAATTACCTTGGGCAGTATGGACATTTTCACAATATTGATTCTTCCTATCCATGAGCATGGAATATTCTTCCATTTGTTTGTGTCCTCTTTTATTTCATTGAGTAGTGGTTTGTAGTTCTCCTTGAAGAGGTCCTTCACATCCCTTGTAAGTTGTATCCTAGGTATTTTATTCTCTTTGTAGCAATTTTGAATGGGAATTCACTCATGATTTGGCTCTCTGTTTGTCTGTTATTGGTATATAGGAATGCTTGTGATTTTTGTGCATTGATTTTGTATCCTGAGACCTTGCTGAAGTTGCTTATCAGCTTAAGGAGATTTTGGGCTGAGATGATGGGGTTTTCTAAATATATAATCATGTCATCTGCAAACAGGGACAATTTAACTTCCTCTTTTCCTAATTGAATACCTTTTATTTCTTTCTCTTGCCTGATTGCCCTGGCCAGAACTTCAAAAACTATTTTGAATAGGAGTGGTGAGAGAAGGCATCCTTGTCTTATGCTGGTTTTCAAAGGGGATGCTTCCAGTTTTTGCCCATTCAGTATGATATTGGCTGTGGGTTTGTCATAAATAGCTCTTATTATTTTGAGACACATTCCATCAATACTTAGTTTATTGAGAATTTTTAGCATGAAGGGCCTTTTAATTTTGTCAAAGACCTTTCCCGCATCTATTGAGTAATCATGTGGTTTTTGTCTTTGGTTCTGTTTATGTGATAGGTTACGTTTGTTGATTTGCATATGTTGAACCAGCCTTGCATCCCAGGGATGAAGCTGACTTGATCGTGGTGGATAAGCTTTTTGATGTGCTGCTGGATTCGGTTTGCCAGCATTTTATTGAGGATTTTTGCATTGCTGTTCATCAGGAATATTGACCTGAAAGTTTCTATTTTTGTTGTGTCTCTGCCAGGTTTTGGTATCAGGATGATGCTGGCCCCATAAAATGAGTTAGGGAGGATTCCCTCTTTTTCTATTGATTGGAAAAAGTTTCAGAAGGAATAGTACCAGCTCCTCTTTGTACCTCTGGTAGAATTCGGCTGTGAATTGGTCTGGTCCTGTACTTTTTTGGTTGGTAGGCTATTAATTATTGCCTCAATTTCAGAGCCTGTTATTGGTCTATTCAGAGATTCAACTTCTTTCCAGTTAAGTCTTGGGAGGGTATATGTGTCCAGGAATTTATCTATTTCTTCTAGATTTTCTAGTTTATTTGAGTAGAGGTGTGTATAGTATTCTCTGATGGTAGTTTGTATTTCTGTGGGATTGGTGGTGATATCACCTTTATTATTTTTTATTGTGCCTGTTTTATTCTTCTCTCTTTTCTTCTTGATTCATCTTGCTAGTGGTCTATCAATTTTTTTGATCTTTTCAAAATACCAACTTCTGGATTCATTGATTTTATGGAGGGTTGTTTGTGTTTCAATCTCCTTCAATTCTGCTCTGATCTGTTATTTCTTGCCTTCTGCTAGCCTTTGAATGTGTTTGCTCTTGCCTCTCTAGTTCTTTTAATTGTGGTGTTAGCGTGTTGCTTTTAGATCTTTCCTGCTTTCTCTTGTGGGCATTTAGTGCTATAAATTTCCCTCTACACACTGCTTTAAATGTTTCCCAGAGATTCTTCTATGTGTGTCTTTGTTCTCAATGGTTTCAAAGAGCATCTTTATTTGTGGCTTCATTTTGTTATTTACCCAGTAGTCATTCAGGAGCAGGTTGTTCAGTTTCCATGTAGTTGTGTGATTTTGAGTGAGTTTCTTAATCCTGAGTTCTAGTTTTATTGTATTGTTGTCTGAGAGACAGTTTGTTGTGATTTCTATTCTTTCACATTTGCCAAGGAGTGCTTTACTTCCAATTACGTGGTCAATTTTAGAATAAGTGTGATGTACTGAGAAGAATGTATATTCTGTTGATTTGGGGTGGAGAGTTCTGTAGATATCTATTAGGTCCACTTGGTGCAGAGCTGAGTTCAAGTCCTGGATACCCTTGTTAACCTCTGTCTTGTTGATCTGTCTAATATTGACAGTGTCTACTATTATTATTGTGTGGGAGTCTAAGTCTCTTTGTAGGTCTCTAAGGACTTGCTTTATGAATCTGGGTGCTCCTGTATTGGGTGCATATATATTTAGGATAGTTAGCTCTTCTTGTCGCATTGATCCCTTTATGATTATGTAATGGTCTCCTTTGTCTCTTTTGATCTTTGTTGCTTTAAAGTCTGTTTTATCAAAGACTAGGATTGCAACCCTTGCTTTTTTTGCTTTACATTTGCTTGGCAGATCTTCCTCCACCCCTTTATTTTCAGCTTATGTGTGTCTCTGCACATGAGATGGGTCTCCTTAATACAGCACATCAATGGGTCTTGACTCTTTATTCAATTTGCCAGTCTGTGTCTTTTAATTGGAGCATTTAGCCTATTTACATTTAAGGTTAATATTGTTATGTGTGAATTTGATCCTGTCATTATGATGTTAGCTGGTTATTCTGCCTGTTAAGTGATGCAGTTTCTTCATAGTGTCAATGGTCTTTACAATTTGGCATGTTTTTGCAGTGATTGGTACTGGTTGTTCCTTTCCAAGTTTAGTGCTTCCTTCAGAAGCTCTTGTAAGGCTGGACTGGTGGTGACAAAATCTCTCAGCATTTGCTTGTCTGTAAAGGATTTTATTTCTCCTTCACTTATGAAACTTAGTTTAGCTGGATATGAAATTCTGGATTGAGAATTCTTTTTTTTTTTTTTTAAAGAATGTTAAATATTGGCCCCCACTCTCTTCTGGCTTGTAGGGATTTTGCTGAGAGACCTGCTGTTAGTCTGATGGGCTTCCCTTTGTAGCAATCCGACCTTTCTTTCTGGCTGCCCTTAACATTTTTTCCTTCATTTCACCCTTGGTGAATCTGACAATTATGTGTCTTGAGGTTGCTCTTCTTGAGGAGTATCTTTGTCATATTCTCTGTATTTGCTGAAGTTGAATGTGGGCCTGCCTTGCTAGGTTGGGGAAGTTCTCCTGGATAATATCCTGAAGAGTGTTTTCTAACTTGGTTCCATTCTCCCTGTCACTTTCAAACATTTACACCAAACAAACGTTGATTTGGTCTTTTCACAGAGTCCCATATTTCTTGGAGGCTTTGTTCATTTCTTTTTACTCTTTTTTCTCTAAACTTGTCTTCTTTCTTTATTTCATTAATTTGATCTTCAATCACTGATACTCTTTCTTCCACTTGATTGAATCGGCTATTGAAGCTTGTGTATGCATCACAAAGTTCTCATGCCATGGTTTTCAGCTCCATCAGATCATTTAAGGTCTTCTCTACACTGTTTATTCTAGTTAGCCATTCATCTAACCTTTTAAGATTTTTAGCTTCCTTGCGACGGGTTAGAACATCCTCCTTTAGTTCAGAGAAGTTTATTACCGACCTTCTGAAGCCTGCTTCTGTCAACTAGTCAAAGTCATTCTCCATCTAGCTTTGTTCCGTTGCTGGCAAGGAGCTGCGATCCTTTGGAGGAGAAGAGGTGCTCTGGTTTTTAGAATTTTCAGCTTTTCTGCTCTGGTTTCTCCCCATCTTTGTGGTTTTATCTACCTGTGGTCTTTGATGTTGGTGACCTACAGATGGGATTTTGGTGTGGATGTCCTTTTTGTTGATGTTGATGCTATTCCTTTCTGTTTGTTAGTTTTTCTCTAACAGTCAGGTCCCTCAGCTGCAGGTCTGTTGGAGTTTGCTGGAGGTCCACTCCAGACCCTGTTTGCCTGGGTATCACCAGCGGAGGCTGCAGAACAGCAAATATTACAGCCTGATCCTTCCTCTTGAAGCTTCATCCCAGAGGGACACCTGCCTGTATGAGGTGTCTGTTGACCCCTACTGGGAGGTGTCTCCCAATTAGGCTACACAGGGGTAAGGGACTCACTTGAGGAGGCAGTCTGTCCCTTCTCAGAGCTCAAACACTGTGTTGGGAGAACCACTGCTCTCTTCAGATCTGTCAGACAGGGACATTTAAGTCTGCAGAAGTTTCTGCTGCCTTTTGTTCAGCTATGCCCTGTCCACAGAGGTGGGGTCTACAGAGGCAGCAGGCATTGCTGAGCTGTGGTGGGTTCCACCCAGTTTGAGCTTCCCGGCCACTTTACTTACCTACTCAAGCCTCAGCAATCGTGGATGCCCCTCCCCCCACCTGGCTGCAGCTTTGCAGGGCCATCTCAGACTGCTGCACTAGCAGTGAGCAAGGCTTCATTGGTGTGGGACCCACTGAGCCAGGCACACGAGCAAATCTCCTAGTCTGCCGGTTACTAAGACCGTGGGTAAAGTGCAGTATTTGGGCAGGAGTGTCCCATTTTTCCAGGTACAGTCTGTCATGGATTCCCTTGGCTAGGAAAGGGAAATCCCCTGACCCCTTGCACTTCCCAGGTGACGTGATGCCCTGCCTTGCTTTGGGACCCCCCCTGCCCCCCACCCTGCTTTGGCTCACCCTCCATGGGCTGCACCCACTGTCTAACCTGATCCAATGAAATGAACCAGGTACCTCAATTGGAAATGCAGAAATCACCCGTCTTCTGCGTCAATCAGGCTGGGAGCTAGAGACTGGAGCTGTTCCTATTTGGCCATCTTGGAACAGACCTTGGCATTATTCTTATAATGAACTCACAAAAAAAACTTTGTCCCACTGCCCTTTCCATGGGAAGATAATCATGAACAATCTGTGATTAAAAAGTAATTGATCCTACAACAACCTCTAGCTTAGGACTCCCAAATTATATGATAACCACTTGTACTCTCTAAGCCATTCAAAATAAAAAAAAATGTAAATGTGTGGAAAGAAAGAGAAAGAGAGAGAGAGAGAGAAAGAGACAAAGAGGGAGAGAAGGAGAAAGAGAGAGAGAAGATTAGAGAGAGAGAGAGGAGAAAGGCTGGTGAGGTGGCCAAAGCCTCTATATACTAAATTATCACAAATATCTGGGTAGATCTGGCCCTTGATATAAGATAGGGGAGGTATACTCTTTGGGAAAAGTAAATGTCTAGTGCTCTTTACTCATTTGGACAGAGAAAAAGGATTTCTCAGATCAATACCCAGAAGCTGACTGCAGTAGCATTACCCTGCACTAAGTCTTGACTCAAGAAGGAGGGTGGTGAATAGAGATGCTCACAATAATGAGAGAGAAGAGTGGAGTGTGATCCAGTCTCCAAAGGTGCACACCATCACTTTCACTTTTCTTCACCAAGTAAAGTCTAACCTCCAGAGAAGGAGAACAGGCTCCATCTCTTGAAGGAAGAAATATAAAAGAATTTGTGGAGATATTTTAAACCCACCACAGACAAATTATGAATACAGAAATATAAGGCACATATTGAGAGAAAATATTCACAATACCTATATCTGACAAAGGATATATATGTTATACAAGAATAATATAATATTCTTAATATAGTACTATTTTTATATTAAGACAATCAACTCATAAAATATAGACCAGAGTTTTGTACAGATACTTTGCAAATAAAATGTATGAATGGCCAATTACCACAAAAAAAGATACTTAAATGTGGTACAACTACATACCCACCAAATGGCTAACATAATGTTCTCAATATTAAATTTTGGTACATAGATCACGCAGCCCTCTATAGATTTCCTGTGTGAGTATAGCATGATATAACCACTTTGGAAAACTTTTTAGCAGTTCCTTATGAAGTAAACATATACTTACATCATGATCTAGCATTCCACTTCTAGGTCTTTACCAAGAGAAATCAAGACTATGTCCACAAGCCAGGTGTAGTACTCACATCTGTAATCCCAACACTTTGGGAGGCTGAGATGGCAAGATCACTTGAATCCAGGAGTTCAAGACCAGCCTGGGCAACATGGCAAGACACAGTCTTTACAAAAAATAAAAAATGAGTCAGGTGTGGTGGTGCACAACTGTAGTCCCAGCTACTTGAGAGGCTGATGTGGGAGGATCACTTGAACCCAGGAGGCAGAGGTTGTGGTGAGCTGAGATCGTACCACTGCATTCCGGCCACGGCAATGGAGTGAGACCCTGTTTTAAAAAAAAAAAAGACACAATACAGTACACTTTTTTAAAATAATAAATAAAATAAAATTCAAAAGAAGAAAAAAATACATTGTTAGATGATGAGTAGGCTGAACACTCTTAGGGACACTGGTTGCAGAAGGGAGCTACCCCCTGTGGGTCTCCTCTGAGCTGTTCTACCAAAAAGCTCATCTTTGTCTTGCTTATTCTCTACTTGTCTGCTTACTTCATTCTTCCTGGTCACAGGACAAGAACTTGGGACCTGCCAAATGGTAATGCTAAAAGAGCTGTAACACAAACAGGATTGAGACATGCCCCTTGCTAGCCACCATGTGGGTGAAGAGAAGGAGAGAAGAGCTGTGGCCCTTTGGGGATCCCAGACCTGGAGCTCCCTGAGCCAGGGCCATGACTTCATCTTTGGTGCCCTGTGGCTCTTGGTTATCTCCAAGCTTCTGGGTGCCACCATGTTCCCTGGTGCCAGCTGGGGAAGCTGTTGTGGTACGCCTGGTCCAGCTGTAGCCTCACAGAAAACTGGTGCCCATGCAAACACTTGGAGCTGCCTGCCCCACAGCAGCAGTTGACATGTCTGACTGTGCAGTGACTGGACCCTATGCTCACACACCCCTCACTGCTCCACACCTGACTCGTAGTCTCCCATGGAGGTATGGGATCTGGGCTGGTAGTGTGAGCTAAGCACAGCCTGCCAGGCTGAGTGGGGAGAACAAGCCCAGCAGGCCCTAGCAACACTTGGGCAAAGATGCCACTGGCCACAGAGGTTTCCAGCCTGAAAAGCAACCTCCAAAGATCCCACAACACCTTCTCTGTTGGTTCCATTTCTTTTGACAACATACTTTTATATACCATGTACTACAAAACCCAAATAAGCAGACAAAACTTTTTTATTTACTGATCCTTAGACTCCCTCATACTGTCTCCTAATGTCTCTGTACTATCCTTTATCATTACTATATTAGTATACTTACCCCTCCCTCTTTTCCTTGCTGTAATCTGCTTTTCATGCCTACTCATCATCTAAAGTTGTATTTTTTCTTTTTTTAAATTTTATTTTATTATTTTAAAAAAGCAAATTGTGTATATTTGAGGTTTACAACATGATATTATGGGATACATATAGAAACATAGATACTTATAGATAGTAAGAAATTATATTTTAAAAAATATTTAAATGTATTATCTTTATTATTTGAGATAGGGCCTGCTTCTGTTGCCCAGGCTGGAGCACAGTAGCATGACTATAGCTCACTACGGTCTTGAACTCCTGGGTTCAAGTGATTCTCCTACCTCAGCCTCCTGAGTAGTTGAGACTACAGGTGTGTGCCACCACACCCTGCTACTTTGTTTTTGTTTTGTTTTTGGTCTTGTTTTTTGTAGACAAGTTCTCACTATGTTGCCCAGGTTGAAGAAATTGTATTTTTAAAGCTCGATATGGCTCCATTAAACAAAAATATTTCCTCCTATGCTCATCTTCTTGCAAGTGTTGACACTAAGGACCACTCCTATTGTTGATTCCCTGTGGGCTATTTCTCTCTTCCCATCTTATCAATGTGCTCACTGACTTACATGAATGATAAATTGCAACAATCCACATTGCTTACTTACATGCTATACTAATCAGTATTCCCTTCTGAGTCATCCTATAGTGGTCTCCCCACCACTAATGTCTCTCTTCTCTGTCTTTCAAAGACCACCCCTTTCATGAAAACCTTGATACCAACCAGGGTGTGTGAGTCCTCATCCCTCCTTTAAAAGAATGCACTGCTAGCACTTCTACATTTTTATGGGTTTCTCTTTGGTTTTGTTTTTATAATCTACTAAAGTGCTTATCCTCTGTTTAGTTTTTAACTGGTTCAGAGGCAGGTTATCATTCTCTTATATACGACTCTCACAGAAAACCTCATGTATCTGAGCATGTGATAGGTCTATAATCTCTGACCTATACAAATATAAATACACCTTAAAACAGATGCTGTAAGGAGGCATGCTATATCTGATTTTCCCCACTTGTGAGCATGAAGGGGTGCTCAGTTGTACTGTACATGATAGTAAAATTAAGGGATATATTTATACTTGAGGCTCGGTATACTTAATGTATAATGAAATAAGAAGAATACATTGAGAATGACTCATATCATATGGTGAGATTAAAAATATTTTATTTTACTATAGGTAGTCCTGAAATGGTGAACCTATATTTTAAAATTAACCATCATATTATATGTTTCAGGTACTACATTCTCTGTCGTAGGATGTAAGGCTGAGAAAGCTATTGCTTCGGGAAAAGTTAGTCAGACCAGGACAGAAAGCCAGCAAACAAAAGACAACCCTTCACTCTTAAATTCTAAGTGGATGTTAAACTCTGGGCTGAGATAAGAGCTTGAAAGAAAAGGTTTCTAAGTGTGAAAGGCCTCTTGTTTTTGAGAATAATCAGCTCAAAGTTGGTGCCCTAAAGTGTATTTTTGAAAGATTATATGATGATATGAGGCGATTTTATGACTAAAAAGGAAGCAAAAATATCTCTAGTGCTGAGATGAGGAAAGAGGGCATGAGTGGTAAAGTAAGAGTTAGTCTTTGATGAGGGTTTCAGCGCAAGCTACCCCCATCTCTGGGCTAAAGTCTGGGGAGTTGGGGCAATAAATCAGTAAAATATCGACTATTTGAGAACAGAAGAAACTTGTGTTCTATCTGGAATTTGGGTGTGAACAGCTGCCTTGGAGTTTTCCCTGTCCTGACACCGAGCAGGACAGTAGAACTGGCTCTTCCATGGGAAGAGGCTGCACACCTAGTGTAGTTTCCACATCCCCCAAAGAAACAAGGTAGGGACACGCGAATCTCTGTTCCATGAGGAGAGGTGATGACTCTGGAGCTACAGACACGACACGGTTCATGTACGATGAGTTCATTATAGGATATAAATGACCTTCTATGATGCTAAGATGTTCCATATGCATAACTTACAATACTTGTAACTTAGGCATTTTCTTAGGGAGAAAGAAATGACTCATTCTAAACCTTAAATGACTGAGAAGAACTGGGATTCCTTGATTATATAATCTGCCATTAGGATGAATGGCAGTATGAAGTAGAGAGGATGTTGCCTGAAAATTTTTGAAAAGCAAAATTTTTATACAACTGTATATATATGACTAAAATGTCACATGGGATAGCATAGTATGCAACAACCATTGGTCTCAGTTCATTAGTAGGCCATCAATTAACTGAGTTGCATCCAGCAATTTTTTTTTTTTAAGACACAGTCTTACTCTGTCACCCAGGCTGGAGTGTAGTGGCATGATTTTGGCTCACTGCAACCTCCGCCTCCTGGGTTCAAATGATTCTCCTGCCTCAGACACCTTAGTAGCTAGTATTACAGGCACATGCCACCATGTCCAGCTAATTTTTGTATTTTTAGTAGAGATGGGGTTTCACTATGTTGGCCAGGCTGGTCTTGAACTCCTGACCTCAAGTGATCCACCTGCACTTGATCCCAACTGATCCCTGCACTTTGGGAGGCTGAGGTGGGTAGATCACTTGAGGGCAGAAGTTCGAGACCAGCCTGGCCAACATGGTGAAACCCTGTCTCTGCTAAAAATGCAAAAAATTAGCTGGGTGTGGTGGTGCACTCCAGTATCCCAGGTACTCGGGAGGCTGAGGCACGAGAACCACTTAAACTGGGGAGGTGGAGATTGCAGTGAGTCAAGATCTCACCACTGCACTCTAGCTTGGGTGACTGTGCAAGACTCTGTCATAAAATAAAATAAAATAAACAAGTGAAATAACACAGGAATGGAAAAGCAAATATTGTGGTTCTCACTTATAAGTGGGAGCTAATCTTTGAGGATGCAAGGAGTAAGAGTGATATAATAGACTTTGGGGACTTGGGAGGAAATGTTGGGAAGGGGATGAAGGATAAAAGACTACACATTGGGGGGCATAGTGTACACTGCTTGGGTGACAGGTGCACTAAAATCTTAGAAATCACCACTAGAGAACTTATCCATTTAAGCAAACACCACCTGTACCCCAAAAAACTACTGAAATAAAAAAAGTAGGAGTGTAGTAAAGCATAGATTATCATAATAGGAGTGAGTTGATTACCAGTCCCCCGCACTGGCTGGCAGATTTCTTCAGTGGAAGAAGTAGCTCCTGCAAAGCAGGCTGGAGAATCCTAGAAAGGAGAAAGAAAGAAAAGAAAGAAAAGAAAGAAAGAAAGGAAGGAAGGAAGAAAGGAAGGAAGGAAGGAAGGAAGGAAGGAAGGAAGGAAGGAAGGAAGGGAAAGAAAGACAGACAGACAGGAAAAGACAGGAAAAGAAAAGAAACGAAACAAACAGACTGACTACTGCTGCAGCCAGAAAGGATAGCACAATATTTGCGTTTAACCCTGGTGAGGTCAGTGCCACTGACAGGGCTGTATATTATAGATTTCAGTAGAAGTGTTGATTTGTAGTCAGGGTCCAATTTCCCTAAAGCTGAAGATTGGCTTGATAAAGTGAGGGAAATTCATGTACCTGAAGGGACCTGTGAAAGGAAATATGCCTTCTGGTGTTTCAGCTGAACAGCTATTAAATTTTTGTTCGCAGGATCAGGTAGGGCAGTGACAAATTCAGTATTTCATTAGATTCTCTTTCCTTTGGTGATAAAGGAAGGCTATAGAAGGTTAGCTTTCTGAAAATGATTAATATGTGTAAAAAACATGGATAAACCTTTTTGGGTAATTTCTAGGGTTCACTGAAGTACAATAATAAGATTAACAATGAAGAAGGATAAGTAGGATAGGAAATATATTAGAGAAATAATCTTGTTTCATAATTTTAGATGGAAACTGTCTACTTTTTGCTTTCATCAGCTTGATCTAAAGATCTTTGGTTAGAAAACTTGCTCTATTTTCTGTCTTTGGAGGATTCTTAAGAATTCTTGGCTTAAGTTCTGCTGATAAAATAGATGTCCAATTGTCCAGATAAGACGGTTTGAATTTTTTTAAATTAGAGAACATAAATCCAAAGACAATGCCTTAGGAGTGTACCATGGTACTATGGTTGATAGTACCTGGTAAGGTCTTTTTATCAAGGTTTGTGGGCAGTCTTATTTCGGAGGAACAAATCTTATTTAGGTTCTGTTTAGTGTGAATATTATGGGCAGGCTGCTTGTACTTGCTGTAGATAAGACTAGGTATATGCATTAATCCATTGCAATACTTGGTCATATTAGTTTGCAATAGAGATTGAAGGTGCAATTCCTAGATACATGGGGTGGCCTGTTATTAATTTATAAGATGAAAGCTGATGAATCCCAGAAAGAGTTGATTTTAATGTCATTAAAGCTCATGAAATACCTTAGGCCAGAAAAAGTTGAAGACACCTGGATGCATTGCTTATTTTAGTTTTAGAATTTTTCATTTATTTGCTCTACTTTTTCTGAAGATTGAGGATGAAATTTCTCTTAGTAAAAGCTAAGGCTTTGCAAAGTTCGTTAAGAGTCGTCCCAGGGAAATGTGTGCCCTATCACTAAAGTGAAGGGTTAGATTTCCCCATGTCAGAAGCAAACAAACAAAAAAATCAAATAACTTTTTCACTACCATCAGAGCTTTCTCCTCCAGCAAGAAAAAGCCTCAATCCATCTTGAGAATAAGCAAACAATAAGTAAAAGATATTTATTGTCCAGTCATGGGAATGATTGGGGTTGAAGGTATTCAAAGGGACTTGGAACCTTCTTTTCAGTCTTGGCAGGATTAGGCTGTTGGCAAGTAAGACATACACTGGAAACATCTTTGGCAAGACTCTTAAAATTACCCAGGTAATGATGTTTCAATATCATGTCCAATTTTGATATGTTAATTTAGGTAAACTTATTTAGGTAATAATTTAGGTAAAATAATAAAGCATTTTTGCTAAACTCCAGAAGATAATTTGTTATGATCAGACAACAGTTTTATAACACCATATTATCTTTAAGCAATGTGCATTCTGATCTCCCCTAATGCTTTTTATCTGAATCAGGGGCTTATCTCTGGCAATTAATGATGGCATTTTTGAATCTCTCTAGAGTTTTTCCTATTTGGGAAGTGATGGGTACAATCATTTTAGTAAATGCTGCTTGTTTACCACAGGCCAGTTAGGTCATTATCATAGGATTCTGGATCATTATGCTTTGAATGAGTCTCCACTCATTAAAAAGCTTAATTTGTTTTCATTTTTCTGCAAGTATCCGCAGAGATCAGGAAACCTCTTTTATTCTAAAGCATTACCACATCATAGACCACCTTACAAGCATATTACTGTCTGTATAAATATTTGCTCTTTAACTCTTGTTACTTGGCTGTCTCAGAGGCATGATAAATTCAGCCATTTGGCTGATTTAACTTTTTGGTAGAAGCTGAGATTTTAGTTGTGAATTTAGATCTGTGATAGCCTACTTAACATTTTCCATTTCTTATTTTTTCTTATTAAATCAGGATTGTCCAGGGGTGTTTCCTGAAAATTCTCCCACAGAAGTCAAACAATAAATAATGAGATTTTCCTTCCTTAGGTAAAAAAATGAGAGCTGCTGGGTACATGGTGTTATAGCAACCAACAGAGATCTTTAAAAGGGAGAGTAAC
Organism: Theropithecus gelada; assembly: GCF_003255815.1. Lineage (NCBI taxonomy): Eukaryota > Metazoa > Chordata > Mammalia > Primates > Cercopithecidae > Theropithecus > Theropithecus gelada. The sequence goes on from NC_037672.1 coordinate 118,089,936, forward strand.
GATATTTCACAGGAAGTAAGGTATCTAGCTGAGGAGTGCTCATTCTGAACATTATGGGGAATCATCACATTGGTAGAGACAATAGAACCTTATCAGTTGAAGTTTTCACAAGCTCTGCTACTACATCTTTTACACAGGGTAGATATGCATTGGCCAATGGACTGAAATAAGCAATGGGTTTCTGATTTGTTCCCTGTAGTTGAGACAGTATTCCAATGCCTACCTAGGACATTAGGTATAAAAAGACAAAAGAGTTTGTAATAGCTAAACAAAAGAAGGGGGCCTTCTTTAGTTTAGTTTCCCAGGAAAAATGTTCAGTGATCTTAGCAGAATTCAGCATCCTGTGCTCCAAAATCCAGATATCCTTAAAAAGCCTAGGATTCCTTTTGGTAACTGCACTAGGAATTTCCTAGACTGTAGAGATGACTCATTCTTTATAATGGTCATGTTGATCCATTGTACAAATAGTTTATATTTTTCTTTTAACTAGTCCTCTGTTGGTAGACAATTGGGCTGTTTCTGGTCTTTTGCTGTTGAGATAATGCAGCTATAAGTAGCCAGAATATATGTCACACATGTGTGACCCTATCTACAAGTGGAAATGTCTTCGGGAATAGCTGGACATGGGGTTAAAGAATGCTGGCAGAACTTGCTTCTCTGTCCATCCCCAGCTCCCCATTCTGGGTTGCCCTCATTCTCAGGCATGCTCTTCCCTCATTGCCTGGCAAGCACTCTGTAGGCAGACTGTCTGCATTTAAACCCTGGATCTATCACTTACTAGTAGTATGATTTGTGAAAGTGTACCTGTAGATACATACATTTATATGCTTAATATATCCCATCGTCACTACAAAATACAACATAAAATTAAAATCTAAAATAAGATGCATAGTGAAGAAAATTCAAAGCAAATTTATTAAAAATATAATACTGATTACGTTTGGTTGGATATTGGCACATCATTTCAATGCATACATTTTCAAAATATATCTATGCAAATATGTATTGCTTTTATACTATTAAAATAACCAATAAGCCACTTAACAAAGTCTTATTGAGTGTCTACTTAGCTAGATACTCATCTGGGCAGCAAGGATAGAGGAGTGAGCAAGAGACAAAACTGTCTGCCCTGTGGAGCTCACATTCTCATGACAATAGCACTCCATGAAGAATGCAACAGAAGCAGACCTGGATTAGACAAGAGAAATATGGGCTCTGTCCTAACTGCTACCTGCAGCTATGTGACCTTCAGGAAGTCACTCAATGTCACTGAACCTCAGTATTCTCACCTAAAAGATAGGGATACAATACCTATTAACAGGGTTACTGTGAGAATTAAGTAAAGTCATGGGTGTGTGAGTACTCTAAAATGTAAATCATTGTACAAATATGAGGTAGAATAATAAGGTACAATTATTGTGGGCTTTTCTAAGTAAAGAACAATATTGTCAATTTTTTTTGATTATTGTGTCTGTAAGAAGTATTAAAGCATGCTATATTTAAATCCTTTCTATGGGAATTTTTGAAAAGTCTGAAGAGTTATCTGAATGTAAAATTGTACCTTTAGTTTTACATGAGGAAGAAAATGTGCAAAATCTCTTTTATCATTTAAATGCAAACAGAAAATAATTTTTAGGATCAAGCTCATGGTCAAAGTTTTTATTATCTAGGGAAGGTACTACATTTTTACCACTGCTGAAAGTGCTTTTGCTAAATTCTGTCGACTTTACAAAAAAATTCAATTAAATTTAAGCCATAATGAAATTCTCTTGATTTAAATATTGTTGAATGCATGAAATGTTACTTTTTTGTTCTGCTATTTCGTTTTCACCAAATATTATTCTTGAGCGATCTCATCTAAGGAAAGAGTGCACGGAGTTACTTACATTGTGAATCATAGAGTTTTGTTAATGGAAAGAACATTAAGGATTCTCCAACCCAATCCCTCATCTTACATTTGAAAAAGTAGAGCTCCTAGAAAGCTAAATGGCTTTCACTCACAGCTAGCGAGGTCAACAGCTGGGCAGGGCCTCCTGGTTTTTGACTCCCAGTTTAGCACAGTCAGCTTAGTGATCATTCCAATATAGTCAGGCTTCTCAACACTGTATGTCTCCTTTGTAAGGTCCCATGGATCCCTGGGGCAGAGTGTCCAGTGATACAGGAAATGAAAACTTAATAGTTTATTGTTAGATAACATCAGTGTCATTCTTCTGTTGTATACTGAATATTCCTGTGGTTGAATTTTTAAAAAGTTTACTTAGTTTAACTCGTCCTTTCTCTTTCTTTTGGTCCAAGTTGCATTGTCACTCCAGTGTTTCTCTTCTAACATTCAAGCTCCAGAATTCAAGAGCAGAGCAATAAAACTTCTCACTCTCAACTTTACCTTTCAAGTTAGATTTATATCTTTGTTTAGAAGGATACAAGAGTGTATCTTCTGTACTTTAAACCTTTATACTTACTTTTAGAGCAGCCCATGCCTTTAGCTTTTTGCTACAATTCTGTTTTGACCAACTATTCTTATTTTATTTTATTTTTAGAGATGGGGTTTTGCTGTCACCCAGGCTGGAGTGCAGTGGCACCATCATGGCTCACTGCAGTCCCAAACTCCTGCACTCAAGCAGCCCTCCCACCTCAGCTTCCCAAGTAGCTGAGACTATAGGCGTGCACCACCACTTCAGGCTAATTATCTTACTTTTGTAGAGATGGAGTCTTGCTTTGTTGACTAGGCTGGTCTCTTGGACCAAAACCTTGGCATTCTAAAGGGCTGGGATTATAGACGTGAGCGGTTGTGACTGGCCTGATCCACAGTTCTTTGAAATCTCAAACATCTATCTTAGAGGCAGAAGAACAAACAAACGAAGCAAACAACAAAGACTTGCAGTTGTGCTCCTGACGGTTTACAATGTTTAAGAAACTAGCACTGTCCCATTTCATGGCTCCCATCAACACTACTTGTAATGTAGAAGACTCACACCCACCCCCAAAGAGCCCTGTGCTGGCTTCATCCTGCTTTTTCTCTGCAAGGGCTGGCTACTTTGGAAGGCCTTTGCGTTATTTCACATGTGACAAAATCCACCATCAGCATCCTCTCTGATGAGGCCGCTCTTCTCCTTTTCTGTTGTTTGTGACTTGTTCTTACTTTAAAGGATGCAGGGTGGTAGAATTTCTGTTTCTGCACCAGCTCTGGCATTTAGTCTTTATTGCCTTTAGCTCTGGCAAGCAGTGTTTTTAGCTCCATCCAGAGGCCTGCAAACAAAGGTACCTCCTAAGTTTCACAAGGTTGTTACTAATGATTACTGCTCCTCAGCACCTTGGTTAGAGTTGGTCAGGATTTGTTTTCCAAAAGAAAATAGCCTTTGATTAGGCATGGGTTGTGTTAAGTGCAGCTAAAAACAATAAGCCGATCTTTATTTTTAATGTTTTTATTAGTAGTGAGTAAATGTTATTTTTAAAGTAAAACTCTATGTAAGTGTTTTGAATGATCAATGTTCATGCAAGTTAGAAAAATGTAGCAGAGTGAACATATTTACTTCTGACCATCACTGCTGCCATTTGAATCTGAAGCTTATATTTGCCTGGACTTTTGATCATTAAAAATAAACATTTGAAAAATAATTATGACTATCAGGTCAAAGTTTGCTAACACATTTTGACATTGTGTCAGTGAATAGAGAAGCCAAACAAAGGAAATATGGTAGAAAAAAAGGACTTTGAGTAGGAATCTAGGAAGAGCCTCTGTAACTTGCTGTGTGACCCTAAGCAACCTACTTCATCACTCTGTCTCTTTAACTTTCAAGCGAGGCTGTCAGACTGGATTAGCTGACAGAGCGCTTCTGGCATTAATTATCTATAATATTCTACATCTCTGTGGGGTTTTTTTACTTACTAGGAATTACTAGGTGTGGAGGGGTGAGATGGTTTTCATTTTGTTCCTGAATCAACAAGGTATATTGTTCATTTCTCATCATTTGAGACCATCTGTCTCATGACATTGCAGATTTACAGCCCATGTTTCAAGGCACCCACATTATCTATATTGCAAACGTGGAGGGTCACAGAATGTTTTTAATAAGTTAGAACCAAAACAGCAGGACCATTACATAAGCTTCTCAGAACAGGCATGTGTTAAAGAAACTAATCACAGAAGCTCAAGTCGTAACATTAAGCAGAACCCAAAGAGGAGCATTTACCCTCTATTGCAAACAGTCATTTTTAGTTGGTCCATGGTTGAGTGTAATGTTTCGATAATACATTTAAAGGGCAGAGTTTGCAAGCTCCTGATGCACAGACTATTATTAACATACATTTTTTCTTCTTTTATCGAAGTGATAAATTCTCCACGATTATGTTGTGGTGTAGTCAGAGGGAAGTCATTGAGTTTTTAGTTTCACAATGCGTGTGCTTTCCAAGACCCTGTAGAGCTGTGGGACTTCGTTCTGTTTTATAAGCAGGCAAAGACAGAGTAAGAGGAAACTTCAGTAAAACTAATGTCAACAAAAAGAAAAAATTTGAAGGCTAAGGTTTTCTTTTATCTGAAATCAGGTTTAGTTTCAATGCAATTTCCTCTTTTGATCCTGCTGTCTGCAATAATGTCAGCAACCTTGAGTTTATTTATGGCTCCTTGGTATAATCTAACTGTGTGTGGAAGCCTGGTACCAGGCTTCCCTAAATACTTTGGTGATAAAGGTAAGTCCAGAGCAGAATTATGAGGGGAAGCAGCTATCTTTACTCTCTTCCGTCTGATTTAGCAGTTACATATCAACCCAGAGTTAGAAGTGGGCCTCTATAAAAGAGGAAAACTTAGAGGTGGATATGTAGATTTGTATTTTATAGACACACACACATATATATCTAAGTAGGCATTCAAATATGGCCTGGTAAGTTGAATTTAGGAAGAGATAGCTGAGGTCAAAAGTAGCAAAAGTCAGAAGGATTATAATGACCATCAAATCGAATAGCAGTTTCCACTTGTATCTCCAGGTCTGCAATCAAGGCTAACATTCACTCGTAATCAATGAAAGAAAGTCAACAACACAAAGGGGGTCTCCACATTCTTGAGTTTCTGACACTTCGGTTCTACACCTAGTAGGAAACTCAACTGACTCTCTTAAAATTTTGACTTAACAGTTGTGAAAATACTTAAATGATAGAGAATTTACTTAAACTTGGAGATCAAATATTAATTACAGCTGAAATAATATCCTTTACAGACTGTTTTGTTTAGCAGCATCTTTCTTTTATCCATCAAAAATGATAGAGATATTTGTTTGGGTTTTCAAATTCCATTTGCTCTGTTAAAACAGCATTGCAGCCAAAAGACTCTAATGAAAGTCTCCCTGTGACAAGCCTAAACAATGATCCAATAGGAATTAAAAACCAAACTAATGAGAAAATGATGTAAAAGGCCAGCTTTCTGCTCTCCCCACGAGGATTTTAATTACAGAGAAATCAACAGCTGTGCCAGGGGTAACGCAGGAGTGCTGGCCATGCAAAATAACACCTTGGAGGGAATGAATTTGAAGTAAATGGGCTGGAAATATTGGTTTTCCAAGCAATCAACAACAACACCTGAGGGGCAACATAGAGCCTTTAATTTGGTTAAGTGTGCTGATCCCAAACTTAAGTATAGCAAATGAATTCCCGTAAGTGTGTGGATACGTGTGATCCCTGATTAAATGGAAAAATAATCTTTCACATACACTGCCTAATAACAAGACCTGGGAAAGCAAGATGAAGTCCAGCCCAGGACCTCAAAACCCACTGTATATTTTCCTTATGTATGAAAGTAAGTGTTCTCCTGACCCTGTCACTCACTGTAGGAATACAATGTTATTCTATACTGTTGTTTCTTTTCTGTACAGCTCACCTTATACAGAATATTTTGAACAAAAGTTTTTTCTCTCACTCTGGGAGGGCTTATATCTTTTTCTCCTCCTGCTCCTTTCTATGTGAAGGTTATGGTTAAACTGAAATTACCGAAAACATGCTTGTATTAATCAGCTCACTAATGAGAAGCTTAAATATACCCCTGGATACTAGAAATACTACTGTGTCAACCAATAAAGTAAACCAAAAACCAATCTCAAATAGGTTCAAAGTAGTACAATAGGTTCAAATAGGTTCAAATAGTATAATAATGCAAAAGAGAAAATATTTTCAGCCTTTGTGATTAGACAATAACCTTGAGCTTTTATTATTCCTTTTTTTTTTTTTTTACATGAGTATTGTGATACATTTGACCCATGACTTCAGTGTTCTATGACAGCGGTCCCCAACCTTTTTGGCACCAGGGTCTGATTTCCACCTACGGAGGGAGGGGAGATGATTTCGGGATGAAACTGTTCTCAAGCATGAGATTCTCATAAGGAACACACAGCCTAGATCACTTGCATGCACAATTCACAATAGGGTTCACGCTCTGAGAATTGAATGCTGCCGCTGATCTGACAGGAGGAAGAGCTCTGGCAGTAATGCCCACTTGCCTGCAACTCAGTTCCTGCTATGTGACCTGGTTCCTAACAGACCACGGACCGGTACAGGTCTGTGGCCCTTGGGTTGGGGACCCCTTTTCTATGACACATCACAAAATGAAAGACAATCATTTTTGTTGAGGAAAGGAAATAAGCACTTTAGTTCACCAGTTAGGGGTGTGGCAAGGTGCAGCCCTATTTACTCACTCTGGATATTCTTTTCCTGGGGGACAGGCAGCTGGACACACTGACCATGCGGGATGACACAGCTCAGTCTCTCAGGGCTTTCTGCACAGGACAGCAGCTTTGGGAAGTGGAAAGAGCCAGTGGTTAGAGTCCCACTTGAGTTCAAAGTTCACTTAGCTCAGCTGTGTGATTCAAGCAGCTTGCTTAACCTTTCTGAGCCTTGGTTTGTTTAATTAAGCAACTTACCGAGGTAGCCTTGTTAGAAGGTAGAAGAGCCAGCATTTAATTTAAGGCTGCCTGACTTTAAGCCTGTGCTAACTTTATTTCTGTTTTCATGGTAAAGATGCATGTCTCACATGTAGCCACGATACAGAAGATTAAACATATATTGATTTCATTAGAAGGATCTACTTCCTTCCTGAATGCTTCACAAAATTCTGGCTGCTGCACACTTTATAACAAGATAGTTCTGTGAGGCCATGGCTCTCAATCCTGACTGAGCTGTCTGGGGCTGTGTTCCACCTGCAGCTCTGCTCTGCTGCCATGTCCCAGGTTCTTCTCTGTGCTGTGCCAATGCTCGAAACTGCTGAGGGAAAGAAAGTCTACATTTCAATGTAGAAGCCCAATCTTCAGAGTCAGTGCTAATGGTCTTCTGATCTGCGAAAAACAGGAAAACAGGAATACATTCTGGCAGGTTTTTTTTTTAAATTTTATTTACTTATTTATTTGAGACAGGGTCTTAGTCTTGCTCTGTCGCCCAGGCTGGAGTGCAGTGGCATGATCGTGGCTCCTTGCAGCCTTGACTTCCAGGGCTCAATGAATCCTCCCACCTCAGCCTCCTTAGTAGCAGGGACTACAGGCACGTGCCACCAAGCCTGGCTAACATTTTTTATTTCTAGTAGAAACAAAATCTCGCTATGTTTCCCAGGCTGGTCTTGAACTCCTGGGCTCAAGCAATCCTCCCGTCTTGGCCCTACGAAGTGCTGGGATTATGAGTGGGAGTCACTGTGCCTGGCCTCTGGCAGTTTTTTTTGTTTTTTCTTTTTGCTCCCTTTCTTATTTTATTTTAGATTTGTATTGAAACTGTTTCTAAAGTCCTGGGTACCTTCTTCTTCCTTTGCTCCCCATGCTAAAGACTCAGAAAATATCTGGGATTCTATCTGTTGGCTATACATTGCTACTGTTGGAGCCGGAAGTCACCTTGATAGGCATTGCCTCCACTCAGCTATCAGAAAAAAATAGTTTAATATTCAGTAGATTAGACTTTCTGAGAATGCAGTGACCATGTCTGGTTTTTCCCTATTTTCTGCCCATTACCTAGCATGGTGCCTGGGTCACGGGAAGCACTCCATAAATATTTGCCAAATGCATAAGTGAATAAACCATTATAAAACTCGTCACAGGTTGTTTTTCCCCACAGGCCTTCACTATTTGTTTCATATCCAGTAACTTAATACGGTGGATACATTTGTCTAGATGCTAAGGGGTATATTTACAACTAGAACATCCTTGTGGATTTATAGGAAACCATGTTTTCCAATATTAGTCATGTGCTGATAGTGTTTTCCAGCTTTTTCTAAGATCACAGGGCAGCATGTATTGTAAAATAATAAACTTTTTTTTTTAGATGTACATTAGATTTATAGAAAAATTGTAAAGGGAAGACAGAAGGTCCTCATCTACCCCATAGCCTATCTCCTATTGTTAGCATCATATGTTAGGATGGCACATTTGTTACAATTAGCAGACCAATACTGATACATTATTATTAAACAAAGTTCACACTTTACAGAGATTTCCTCAGTTTTTACCTAATGTCCTTTTTCCTTTCCAGGATCCCATTGAAGTTACCATGCTACATTTAATAGTCATGTCGGTTGGCTCCTCTTGGTTGAGATAATTTCTCAGGCTTTCTTTGACTTTGATGACCTTGATAGTTTTGAGGATTACTGGTCAGGCATTTTACAGCAGGTCCCTCAACTGGAATTTGATTATCTTTTTCATGATTAGATTAATATAGTAGGATTTTGGCCCCCAGAAAGACCATAGAGATAAAGTACCATTTTTCACCACTTCATCTGTCAGAGTACTTACGATCAAGATGACTTATCATTGCGGATGTTGACCTTAATTACCTGGCTGCAGTGGGGTTTTGTCAGGTTTTTCCACTGTGAAGTTACTTCCTCCACTTGGCTTTCCATAGGGTACTCTTTGGAAGGCAGTCACTGTGCACAGCTTACACTTGAGGAGCGGAGTTTTGCTTTCTAAACCCTCCAGGGAGAGTATGTACATACATTATTTGGAATTCTGCCTGGAAGATGTATCTCTTCTTCCCCACTTTTTAATTAATTAATTAATTTACGTTAGTATAAACCCATGAATATTTATTTATGCTTTAAGTTATAATCTAATACTACTTTATTAATTTTGTTGCTCAAATTGTTCCTGGTTTGGCACTGGGAGCACTTTTGGTTGGTTCCTGTGTTCTATTGACATACACTTAGCATTGTGGGGTTTAAAACTTTTTAATTATTTTTTAAATTATTTCCTTACTTTCTGGTGGTATAAAATGTTCCAGGCTCATCTTGTATATTTCGTGTTCCAGTCACAGAACCAACCATTTCTCCAAGGAACGCTGAATCCTTTTTTGGAGAATGGTGTTAGAAACAAAGATTTGGGTACTAGATGTGCTCATTGTGATTAGGGTGTCATTGCTTCTAGGCCCTCTCAGCTAACAGAGCAAAGGAATATGTGTATGTATATTAATCTTTGTATATACAAAACTGATAAATATTATATTTCTGCATATAAATATTTATATTAATAAAAACATGAACATATACTGGCATCTCTGACTTTCATTCATTATCGCATGAATCATTCTAGCCTCCTGTCCTTACTTACCTGTAAACTCCCACTCCAACAGCGAGAAACCTGCCTTCCACCATTTGTAATCCATTTACCTAATTGCACAATTTCACTATACATGCATAGCATTCTCAGAATTGTATAACTTTTGCCCTCATTGGGAAGAACTTTATCAAGTAGACTATGGTGCTTACATACAGCTTATTTTGGCCTGAACCTTACAAAATTTATTTACCAAGTTACTGAGGTCAGCAACTTGTTTCCACACTTTCTTCAGTGAGGTTGTTTCATACATTTGTAATACAGTAAGAATCTAAGATCAAAGTCTGCATTCTATTCTGGGATCCCCCAAGCTCCTAAATGATTTTTTAACATTTGTATACATAGTCATTGTGCTGTAAAGTTTAATGGATTTTTAAAAATGAAAAGTGTGCAACATCTACTTTTTTAACTGGCCAAAATCATTATGGCCACATTATACACTGTAAAAATGTATACTTTTAAGCAATTACTTCCCATGTATAAAATGGACACGTTCTTTTTAAAAATCATGTTGTTTGTGGTTGAATACTCTGTGTGTAGTTGAGATGGCCCTCCATTCTGTGTATATTTTTGCTTAGATTCTTCAATTCCATGAATTGAATTCCATGTAATTAACACATCTTCATGTTTTGCTTTTAATGTACATGGATTAAATTTCAATCCACAACTCAAAACTTCAGATCCTCACCAGAGAATTCAATCTGAAGTGACTATGCTATTCTATCTTTATCAGAATCCCACCTTAGAAAAATATTCATGACCAGACTAAATCAAGGCTATGTTTTGTGGAACACTGACTCCCTTGATAAGATGTTCTTAAGTTCTATCAAATCAGATTATCAAGTACATGCTGGTGCCATATTGTCTTGGCCCCAGGCAGATTGTCTATATGGACCTTGTGTTTTAAGGTTAAGCCTTAGGATTTTTGTTGAGGGATTAGAAGAAACAGCCACATTAACAGCCCTCACTGCACTTGCTATAGGAAGGCTGTTGAAGATATTTTTTATTACATAACCTCATCTCTCTGCCTTCCAGAAAGGAGTTCCAAATGAGAAATGCAGGCATTTTTTTAATGAAGAGCTTTTTAGAGATTCACTTAGGAGAATGTAATTATTCATATAAGCTTTTCAAAGAAAATCATTCTTAGCTAGGAAGATAGCTCCTCCTAATATGATTGTTCAAGTTTGCACAAACAGGAATGGGATGAATACAACACACGTTTTGCTGGTCAGGTCATATGAATAAGCTGTGGTAAATAAATGTGCTGAGTTAATGCCGATCACTCTCACATCCAATTCTATTTAAAATTTAGTGCTAGGAAACACTTTATTTCTTTAAGGAATTGGTATGATACCATTCCTCTATGGCATTATGATCTATGTAACTGACCATGTCTTCTTTTTAACCTGGCCATCAAAAAGAGTTTAGAATTTGAAATTCAACTTGAATAACTACCTAACCTTTGTAATCAACACATCACTGTTACTAATTTTGTGTTCTCATGATGTATTAGTCCATTTTCATGCTGCTGATAAAGACATACCTGATACTGCACACTTTACAAAAGAAAGAGGTTTAATCGGACTTACAGTTCCATATGGCTGGGGAAGCCTCACAATCACGGAGCAAGGCAAGGAGGAGTAAGTCACGTCTTACATGAATGGCAGCAGGCAAAGAGAGAATGAGAGCCAGGCGTATGGTGCAAGCTGTAGGTGGATTTACCATTCTGTGATCTGGAGGACAGTGGTCCTCTTCTCATGGCTCCACTAGATGGTGTCCCAGTATGAACTCTGTGTGAGGGCTCTGACCCCATATTTCCCTTCTGTGCTGCCCTAGCAGAGGTTCTCCCTGAGGACCCTGACCCTACAGCAAACTTCTGCTTGGGCATCCAGGCATTTCTATACATCTTCTGAAATCTAGGCAGAAGTTTCCAAATCCCAGTTCTTGACTTTTGTGCACTTGCAGGCTCAACACCACATGGAAACTGTCAAGACTGGGGGCTTGCACCCTCTGAAGCCATACCCTCAGCTCTACACTTCCCCCTTTCAGCCACGGCTGGAGTGACTGGGATGCAGGGATCCAATTCGCTAGACTGCACACAGCATGGGGACCCTGGGCCTGGACCACTAAACCATATTTTCTGTCTAGACCTCTGGGCCTATGATGAAAGGGGCTGCCATGAAGACCTCTGACATGCCCTGGAGACATTTTCCTCATTTTCTTAGGGATTGACATTTGGCTTCTGGTTACTTATGCAAATTTCTGCAGCCTGCTTGAATTTCTCCTCAGAAAGTTGGATTTTCTTCTCTATTGCACTGTCAGGCTGTAATTTTTTTGAACTTTCATGCTCTGCTTCCCTTATAAAACTCAATGCATTTAACAGCACCCAAGTCACCTCTTGAATATTTTGCTGCTTAGAAATTTCTTCTGACAGATACCCTAAATCATCTCTCTCAAGTTCAAAGTTCTACAGTTCTCTAGGGCAGGGGCAAAATGCTGCCAGTCTTTTTACTAAAACATAATAAAAGTCACCTTAGCTCCAGTTCCCAACAAGCTCCTCATCTCCATCTGAGACCACCTCTATCTGGATTTCATTGTCCATATCGCTATCAGCATTTTCAGCAAAGCCATTCAACAAGTCTCTGGGAAGTTCCAAACTTTCCCACACTTTCTTGTCTTCTTCTGAGCCCTCCAAACCATTCCAACCTCTGCCTGCTACCCAGTTCCAAAGTCGCTTCCACATTTTTGTGTATCTTTTTAGCAATGCCCCACTCTACTGGTACCAATTTACTGTATTAGCCCATTTTCACACTTTTGATAAAGACACACCTGAGACTGGGCAATTTACAGAAGAAAAAGGTTTAATTGGACTTACAGTTCCACGTGGCTGGGGAAGCCTCACAATCATGGCAGAAGGCAAGGAGGAGTAAGTCACGTCTTACATGAATGGCAGCACGCAAAGAGAGAATGAGAGCCAGGCGAAATGGGTTTCCCCTTATCAAACCATCAGATCTTGTGAGACTCATTCACTATCAGGAGAACAGCACAGAAAGACCTGCCCCATAATTCAATTACCTCCAACCAGGTCCCTCCCACAACACATGGGAATTCAAGATGAGATTTGGGTGGGGACACAGCCAAACCATATCACATGTGTATTTTCCCATTATGCTATTCAAAAGAAATGTAATTTAAACATATTTGCAAAGGGGCAAAATAAAAGCCGTACCAAACAGCTACTAACCTAAAGAAAGTTGGGGTAGAAATAAAAATATTAGACAAAAAAACTTGATTAAGGAAATGACTATTTAGTATAAATATTATTCTTTAATGATATAAGGGAAATTCATTGAAAAGTTATAAATATTGAGCTCATATGCACATAGCAACACAACTTTATAATATATAAAGCAAAAACTAACAATATTACATGCAATATTTGATAATTCTACAATTATTGGAAATTTTAATTCTCAGAAATCATGTGTCAAATAAATCAAAAAGAAAGGATATAGAATTTTTTTTGTTTGTAAGAGGGAGTCTTTCTTCATCACCAGGCTGGAATGCAGTGGTGCGATCTCAGCTCACTGCAACCTCCACTTCCCAGGTTCAAGCAAATCTCCTGCCTCTGACTCCCGAGTACTTGGGATTACAGGCATGCGCCACTACGCCCAGCTAATTTTTGTATTTTTAGTAGAGACGGAGTTTCACCGTGTTGGTCAGGCTGGTCTCAATCTCGTGACCTCGTGATCCATCTGCCTCAGCCTCCCAAAGTGCTGGGATTACGGGCATGAGCCACCGCCCCTGACCAGGATGTAGAATGTTTGAAGCACACAATTTACAAGCTGTGTGAATGGGCATATTTTTTGTAGAAACTTAATTGTCTCAGAATACATGTTCTTTACAAGCTCTCACAAAACATTTATAAAAATTGAACGTGAATAAAACACAAAGCAAATCTTAATAACTATAAATCCTATAGAATTAATTGCATACAGACCACCTTCTCTGACTATAATAAAATTGTCTATATAAATAACCAAAGAAAATAATACTCCAATTCTTGAATAATAGAAGAAATCATTGTGAGAATTATGAATGTCTTATCACCTAACAAAACATTTTATATAAAAACAAATAGAACGCTACTTGAGTTATACTCAAAGGGAATGTTATTGTGGCACCCAGAAGGAAATGTAGGGTTGGAAAACCATATATTAGAAAGTAAAAACATAAAAATAAGTAAGCTAAATGATTAACTCAGGCAATTAGAAAAACAGTAAAAATGCAAAGAAAGCAGAAGAAAGACAATAATAACAATAAGACTAGAAATCAACAAAACATAAGACAAAGAAACAATTTAGAAGATTAACAAAACTAGAAGCTGCTGCTTCTGAAAAAATACAGCAATAGGTAAGCTCTTGGGAAGATTTATTTTACCATTATAATAAAGAAAATGGTAAGACACAATTTAAAACATAATAAAGGAAACAATGCTATAAATAGGTAAAATATTTAAAGACCCTAACATAACACTATGAACAACTTGAGGGCAATAAATTTGAAAGTTTAAGTCAAATGGCAAATTTTAAAGAAAAATATAAATTAAAATTTTGACTCAAAAAGAAATAGAAAATTTGAATAGAATATAATCAGTAACGAAGTAGAATAATAAAGTAGTCATAACACCCCAAATTATAATAAAATATGATAAAACACAGCTGTGTTTTTTCAAATATTCAAGAAAACAATAATTCCTAATATTATACAAAATTTTTCTTAGATAGAGAAGGAATGCCTCCCAATTAGTTTTGCGAGGCAAGGATAACGTTTATAAGAAAACCAGACAAAGGAAGTATGAGAAAGAAAAATTAAAAATTAAAAGGCATTCTCATTCTGGAACATGAAAGCATAAATCTAAGTCTAAGTATGTAAATCTAAATCTAAGTATGTAATGGTTAATATATGCCATATATAGTTTTTATACATAACCTTATGTCCTCTGTTTATTCATATAAAACACACATACATTCCTGTAAATACACATAAAATCAGGACATATACAACAAACCAGATGTTAGCATTAACTGTGTATTTTATCATACCTCAAATGCAGACGCAATAAAAATTTTTACTATATACTCCTTAAATATACTTTTCAAGTCTTAGTCCTCTGTGGATCCCTTGAGAGTAGTTTCAGTTTACCTTTTTATTGTCACTTCACTTAACCAGAATTTGGAATGAGCATGCAATGGAAATTTTAAAGTATCTTTGCTCAAGTTCTTTACAGAGACAACCGTCGTGACATTTAATTCCCAGACAGCAGAGACACTGAACCCGCATCTCTATCTTCTTTTGTGCCTGCCACGTGTCAGTCTTTTGCCTGAACATTCCAAAGAGCAGCATGCAAAGGAGAAAGCGGCCAGATAGCTTGAAGATGTTTATCTTTTTCATCCATGCCAGAATTGTTTGGCAGTAATAGATGAAAAGGTAAGAGTCTTTCTCTTCCCACTACCTGCTACCCAACCAAGAAACTATCAAACCCTTCAGAATATTTAATTGTGATTCAAAAATACATGTAAAGATTTCCTTTGAAAGGGCATGTTATGACACCAAAAGCGCAGGCAACAAAATAAAAATAAACAACTGGGATTATATTGAACTGAAAAGCTTCTGCACAGCAAAAGAAATGATCAACAGCGTGAGAAGGCTATGGTTCTATGGAACCTGCCAGAGAAAATATTTGTAAATCATATATCTGGTAAACAGTTAATCTTCAAAACATATTTTAAAACTCCTATAACTCAGTAGGAAACAACTAATAACTAGGCAGTGGGAAGTGGAGGATAGGAAGAGATTAGTCAACGGGTACAAAGTTACAGTTAGATAAGAGGGAAAAGTTCTGGTGTTCTGTTGCACAACAGGATGATATGATTAACAATGTTACGTCATATATTACAAAATAGCTAGAAGAGAGGATTTTGAATGTTCTTGCCAAAAATGATAAATGTTTGAGGTGATGAATATTCTAAATATCCTAATTGTATCATTACACAATGTATACATGTATCAAAATGTTGCACTACATCTCATAAATATGGCCAATTATTATGTGTCTATTAAAAATGACATTTTAAAAATGGGCTAAGGACATAAATAGACATTTCTCCAAAGAAGACATACAAATGGCCAACAAGTTTATGAAAAAAATGCTTAACATAGCTAATTATCAGGGAAATGCAAATTTCAACCACAATAAGATATCACCTCACACCTGTTAGGAGGTCATTATTAAAAGAAAAAAAAAAAGACAAGTGTTGGTGAGGATGGGGAGAAATTGAAACCCCTGAAAACTATTGGTAGGAATGCAAAATGGTGAAGCTACTGTGGAAAACAATATGGAAGTTTCCCCCAACATTAAAAATAGAGCTACCAAATGATCCAGGAATCCCACTTTTGGATATTTATTCAAAGAATTGAAATCAGGATATTGAAAAGATATTAGCATTCCTATGTTCATTGTAGCACTATTCACAGTAGCTGAGATATGGAAACAATGTAAACGTCCATTGACAGATGAATGGATAAACAAAATGTGGCAAATACATACATTGGACTACTATTCAACCTTAAAAAAGAAGTAAATTCTGCAATATGCAACAACATGCATGAAACTTGAGGATATTATGCTGAGTGAAATGATCCAGTTGCAGAAAGACAAACACTGCATTATTCCACTTATATGATGTATCTATCATAGTCAGATTCATAGAGTGAGTGTGGTGGCTCACACCTGTAAATCACAGCATTTTGAGAGGCTGAGGTAGGTGGATTGTTTGAGGTCAGGAGTTTGGGACCAGCCTGGGCAACATGGGGAAACTGCCTCTCTACAAAAAATTCAAAAATTAACTAGATGTGGTGGCACACACCTGTAGTCCTAACGACTTGGGAGGCTGAGGTGGGAGGATCACCTGAGCCTGGGGAGGTTAAGGCTGCAGTTAACTGTGATCGTACCACTGCACTCCAGCAGTTGAGTGACAGAGCAAGATTCTGTCTTACAAAGGAAAAAAAGAAAAAGAAAAAGAATGGAATGGTGATTGCCAGAGGCTGAGGGGAGAAGACATAGGGAGTTAATAACCTATGGGCACAAAGTTTCAGTCAAGCAAGATGAGTAAGCTCTAGACATCTGCTATGCACATTGTACCTATAGTCAACAATACTGTATCATACACTTAAACTTTTTTATTAAGTAGACTTCATGTTAGGTGTTTTTACCACAACAAAATAAACTTTTTTAAAAAAGAAAATACTTGGTTCCTTGCTTTGATTAGATCAAGTGGTTGGGGGGTAGAAGTTTGTGGGGAGATAGTAAAAGAGAAACCAGGTGATGACCTGCTTTTTAAAATTTATTATTTTTTATTATTATTATTTTTGTTTCTGATCCCACTTCCCCAGGATGGATGACCTGCTTTTAACCCAATCTCTTTGTCACATGTACTCAGGAAAAATTTCTATACAGAATGTCATCTTTACTTTCCAAATATCAACTTGATTAGTGTGAGACAGAAACAGTATTCAGTAAAATTTTAATATAAAAAACACTTAGCTGGGTTTTAAGAACATTTTATTTGAACTTACATTTAAATATATTTGTCTGATTCTTAGAATAATGTGTCCATGAACCCCTAAGCGATATCCCATATTGTCTGGGAGACACCCCCACAAAGACACTGATGAGTCTAAAGATGAAGACAAGTTCTAGAATATGTTACTTGTTGGGAGAGGAAGCTCATATGCAACAGTGAACATAGAAGAGGTAGGTGATGGTTCAGCATTAAATTTGAGGATGATTTATTATGTGTGTTCATAAGACACACACCTTCACAAATCATTGGAGAATGTCTGGGAAGAATTGATTTTTTTAAAGGTCAAGTTGGCAGGGAATGTAACTCAAAATATCAAATTCAATGAAAAAAGCAAAACTGTGTATTCAGTATAATTCCATATTTGATAAAAATGAAAGATGAATATTTTATGAACAGGAAACAAAAAGTATTGTAATGCAAGTAGAATTGTTAAAAATAGTTTGCTGCTTTTGCTGCGTCTACTGCAAGAATGAAGACCATTCTCAGCAATCAGACTGTCGACATTCCAGAAAATGTCGACATTACCCTGAAGGGACGCACAGTTATCGTGAAGGGCCCCAGAGGAACCCTGCGGAGGGACTTCAATCACATCAATGTAGAACTCAGTCTTCTTGGAAAGAAAAAAAAGAGGCTTCGGGTTGACAAATGGTGGGGTAACAGAAAGGAACTGGCTACCGTTCGGACTATTTGTAGTCATGTACAGAACATGATCAAGGGTGTTACACTGGGCTTCCGTTACAAGATGAGGTCTGTGTATGCTCACTTCCCCATCAACGTTGTTATCCAGGAGAATGGGTCTCTTGTTGAAATCCGAAATTTCTTGGGTGAAAAATACATCCGCAGGGTTCGGATGAGACCAGGTGTTGCTTGTTCAGTATCTCAAGCCCAGAAAGATGAATTAATCCTTGAAGGAAATGACATTGAACTTGTTTCAAATTCAGCGGCTTTGATTCAGCAAGCCACAACAGTTAAAAACAAGGATATCAGGAAATTTTTGGATGGTATCTATGTCTCTGAAAAAGGAACTGTTCAGCAGGCTGATGAATAAGATCTAAGAGTTATCCAGCTACAGAAAGAAGATGCCAGATGACTCCTAAGACCTACTTGTGATATTTAAATGGTGCAATAAAAGACCTGTTGATTTGGGAAAAAAAAAAAAATAGTTTTCTTTGGGGAAAATAATAAGGGCGAATGTTCAAGTTTCATGTCATGTGTTTCAATAATTTGTAGTTTATATATGTCTATAATATTACTTTAGCAACTAGAAAAAATATTTTCAAGTTGGAGGAGGACCCAGAGAATCAACACGGCCATCATTCCTCCCTAGCACTGTCCAGGATGGAGTCCAACCAAACAAGCCCTGATGACGCTACCTGAATCCTGTCATCAGCTGGCTCCTTTCCCATGCAGGACATGAAGTTCACTAGCTCTCAGCCTGGGACTCTGGAAGCAGCTGTGTGAACTCCTTCACTATGAAGTAGATGAGGAAAAATTTATATAGAAACAAAAGTGTAATAGCGCAAATCACAAGAATGTCAATAGTAAGTATCTCATGAGCCATCAAAACAAGTGCTTTGTAGAACGAACACAAGTCTAACAAATTTTAAAAGTAGATTTGTGCCAATGAGTTCCTTGAAAAGCAGTCAGAGGATCTTTCCCAAAGGCAGTAAATAAGTATCATCCCTTCCTGCACTGGCATTGTCTAAAACCCTGAATTGGACACAGAACTGCACCCCATATTTGCTGCATGAAATTGGGGAAGTTACTTAACTTCTCTGACCCTCGATTTATTCATCAGTAAAATGTGGAAAATAGTAATGTCTACTTCATAAGGTTGTTATGTGGGTTAAAGAGATGCCTCAGCTCGGTCTATAACTCTCATCTCAGGATGTGGCATCTAATGAAAGCCCAGTAAACATTTGCTATTAAATAATGTTAACAGAAGTCAAACATGTGCAAAGGCAAAGCAGGAACAAAAACAAAGACAAGCACAGACAACTCTTGATATGCTTAAACACAAAAGCATTAAATAAAGGTTTATTAACATCATATTAAAGACACATTGTATCATATGTAAGCATTACATCAAACTCTATATTATAAGATGCAAAGAAATACCAAGCAAAGTTGTTATGGTAGTATGAGTCCCCATTAAAACGGGAAAGTTCTACACAATAACAGCAACTTAGCAATATTTTGTCAATTATTCGTCTTCTGTCCCTAATGCTTGATTTGTATCTATGTCAGAGAAAACTTGTTTATAAATATGCAGGCCAAGCTTTAATACACTTTAACTTTACCCAGTTTTAGTAAGGAACTCGTCATGTATTCTATTCTGGTGAGATTCACTAAGTAGCACTGGAACTCACAAGCATACAGGTGGATGTGGAAAAATGCATTCATTTGGTACCAGATGTATCTGCGTTTAAATTCCAGCTCCATCTTGTATTAACTTTGTGACCTTGAGCACGTTATATAATTTATTTGTTCTCTGGGTTTCTCCTCTGCTTAATGAGAATACAATAATGTCTTCATCTCAGGGTTGTTATAAGGATTAAATAACGGTATTTCAAATGCTTGGCACTCAGTGTATGCTTAAAGGTTGTTAGTTTCCCTGCTTCTCCAAAAAGGAATCTAGGAGATCATCACCCTTCTCATTTTACAAATGAGAAAGCTCAAGTCCACAGAAGTTTAAGAAAATGCCCAAAGTCCCACTTCTGCACTTTTTCCTCTGCTGTCCTCTTATTAGCTCGCTTAACTTCAATAGAGAAGAGAAAACTCAGTGGAATCAAAAAGAATTCTTTTCCTCTTTTTAATATAGGTAAGCCACCAAGAGACTTTTAAAGTAGGAGTGAGTTTTATGAAAGGTAATAAGTAGTCTAAGAACTGTTTTAAATCCTCAGAGATATTAAAAACAGAAGTTCCGTTCTTCCCAGATTTCCATAGCAGAAAGTCAGTATTCTGTATGCTTTGGCACCAAAAAACTCCAGAACTGAGTATTTATCTGCACATTTTAACTCGGGCCTCCTGGAATGCTTGCCCATGGAATTGGCAAAGGAGCTGGCATTCAGTATTTAGAGCAGCCAAGTTTGCTCAGTCCACAGCTGTATTTGAAGCACAGCTCTCTGCCATTAGTCAATGGAACTTGCACAAAATTCAATTTAGATGTAAATGTTGTGATTCTTACCCTGCTTTCATATCTCTTTCATCTTTTTCCATACCTGAAGATCACCCCAGGACAACCCAACAGAACTTGGGATCCTGTGCATAATAGAAGGCAAAATTCCGCAATCTGTAATTTACAGCTTGACCTCTTTATTTGAAGAATGACAAGCTTTATTCAGCAGGAATGAGATATTCAATATCACTCTTTGAAAATAGCCATAAAATAGAAATAGAGTCTGCTATTTCTTTTAAAAATGTTTTTGAAGTTATATTTCACCATAATAAAACTGGTTGAATTTTATTTGATTATTTAAAACATATATGTATGCTTGTTTGTCTCTCTCACTTAAAGTTCTTACCATATCCAGAAGAGCTGGAAACATCAAATGTTGCTAAAACTCAACCATTGGAAATGGGCCATATTTGTGACTAGATCAGTTGCTCTTACCAAATTGCTCATGTAGCAATCTATGTCTACCGTTATAACTATGACATTGGTTAAGCCACAATCTTGTTACTTCAGCCATATGGACCCATAGGGCACAAACCAGGTTGGACAAATGCAGATGCCTATGAGACATTTACCAGTGGTTCTTGAGTGTGACATGCTTCTTCCAAAAACTGTTTGTTGGTCTGGCAATGTGAAAATTATCAGGCCTGTATGATGAAATGAACTAATATATTAATCCTATTTAAATAGGTCTGAGTTCATTTAATAGGAAGGGATGAGAACGAACAGTCAGACTTCTATGCCTGTAATGTATTCATATACTTGGTTCTGTTTATTATAAACAATTTTTCTCAGAAACACACTACTGTCAGAGTTATATGGGCATTTTGGGGTTTTCAGTCTATCTTGAAATAACTATTGGTGTTATTCTGTTATATCTTATTTACACAAGTTGAAAGGATTATCCCAAAAGGTAATTATAGACAAGAAATGAATATTTGTTTATTTCCCAGTCATGGCATTTGATTGGGTATTAATCTTGGCAGGTGTTTACAAGAAAAGAGAGACACAAACAACATTTTGAAGTTGCACCTAAAAACTGACCAGTTCAGACAGTAATACTGCTAGACTCAAAAAAACAAAATAACACATCCATCATACCCCCTCATTGGAAGAGTTACTTTTTTCGAGACTGTCCTGTCTGGATCTCATCACCTATAACCAGTACTGATCTGCTCTGACCTCTCTGTTTTATACCTCTGTTTCAATTCAAAACATTATGCCCAGTTCTGAAGAGGCTTGGGGCCTGGCTATTCCCTGGGAGGTTGCTTGATTGTGTTCCTGGCTCAACGTCTAGATGACATTTCTAACAAGTTCCAGGGAAACCTTACACTGTCTTGCAAGTTCTCCTCTGTAGCATAAAGGGATGATAAATTACATTCTGGTACTTCATTCTTATTTCTGTTTTTTAATGGATCTTTTACTAGGAATCAATGTCCTTCCCTGCATTGCCCTCCTCCCTGCTATACTGTGGGATTGCCAATCTCGCCCTCTCCTTTTTGGGATCTAAATAATGACAGTGTAAGATGAAACTGTGCCTAAGACCTTGAGCTATTCAATCTTGAGCTAATGGTTTTTCCGTAATGAAGATCTACAGCCTTTTATTTCTATTACACTTAGAGTGAATATTTACAAATATCTTTGAAAGAGTTCTAAGGGTCCATCTGGAAAGACATTTTAAAAGACTTTATTTCTATACTTTGATGACTGTTTCTCAAAGGTCAGGAATGGGGAATGTAAAGAGAAATGAAGGAAATCTTGCTCAGATGCATGATCAGCCACTCCTGGGAAATGAAAATGTCCATCAGTGAGACGCAATTCTGACAGAGAGGATGGTGATCCAGGTACAATGCTCCAGCGTAAGGTTACATGAAGGACAGAATGCAAACATTAATAAAATCAAATTACGCTGGATCTCTTGCTTCTCTTGACTTCTTAGATCTCTCAGAGAAAGAAATGAGATAAAATTATACTTCTCTCCACACTCCACTTCTTCTCTCTGTTCTCCTTTCTCCTACTTCCCACTTTCAAAACAACAAAGGCCCAAATTCCCAAAGACTCTCCATTTTTCTGGCTAAAACTCTCTGGGGAAACACAATTGTGAGTGCACCTTGGTGCTTCCCAGGTCATTTGGCTGACTACATATAAAGACCAGCTAAAGTCTGGCAGTGGTCACTCTACTTGGTCATAGGGAGAGGGCCAGAAGGCAGGTTCCCAGCCTATTGTATGTGGGGGAAGGAAGAGGCTGGAGATGCTCCAGATGACATTGTCCTCCAAGTTAGATGCTTGTTTTTGTGTTGTTTTGAAGCTAGCCAGTGAATAGAGACAAAGAAGTATACCCTGGGTGAGTTGTCCCATGCTTTCTATAGTGAAGAAGTGCTTAAGATGAAGTCCTGAGTGAACATTAAACTGGGAGTAAGACAGTCTGGATTCTAGTCTTAATTAGGCCTCATCTGTAAAATGAGATGGTATAACTAGATCATCTCTAGAAGGGATTGGTAAAATATTGGAAAGGATACTGGATTGGTTTCAGCTACAACGGATTCCTTGAATATATACAAAAGTGTGGGTGTGTGCGTGCGTGCGTGCGCACATGTGTGGTTTCATTCAGAGTCAAACCGTTAAGAATCATTAAGCCTTTTTCAAACTCTGAAGTTCATCTTTGTCATTTTTTAAGTCTCTTCATCATATCAAAATCATAATTTTTCAAATGTGTTCTGAGTAATTATAATAAGTGCTTTTCAGCACTAATCCTTAAATGCATGTTTAAACATTTAATCTAGAACTTGATTATAAAGTTATTTAACAAAGAAAATAATCTGTTGTAATTCTTATAGATTTTTTATTAGTTTTAGATTTTAAAAAACAGGGCTTATAATTAAAGGAATTGACTAATTATTTCAGAGCCTCAAGGTCGTATGTGCATGCAAACCTAGATTAGAAATACTTTGTGTCTCTAAAAATAACAAAATGACCATAAAATTTTTTTCTTACAAGTTTGAAATGGTCGATTATGGGTAACACATACATTCCTAAGGAAATCTGAAATGGTCTTGAAGAATAAGTTTCTTTGAAATGGTAAGTAACACAAAAAGTGTACTTCTTTTTTTTGGAAAATGATTCACAAATAACCCCTTTAAACCAAGAATTGGTGATTTATATTCTGGTCAGGATTTTGGAGTCTGGGCAATGCCATTACTCAGCTGTTTTGACTATGAGAACTTTTACAAATTTATTCTGACTTCTATGATCTTTAATCTCTTTTCTACACCTGAAAAATAATAAAGATTGTAAACTAAACGTCCTCAAAGATTCTTCCCTCCCCAATGATACATGACTATACTTGGGACTCTAAATGCCCTGCTGTCAACAGAGCTATCCTGAAGCTTACTGAACACAAGGTGGTGCTTTCATATGAGCTTCTTTCTAGTTCTTTTGTTAATTAAGAACAAGTTTTTGTTTTTTGTCCCCAGTTTAGCCAAATGCTCCTGAAATAGAAATGCATTAGTAAATAAGAGAGCTTCATTTTTAATAGGTTTTCCCCTTTCTTTAGGAATGATAGAAGTTTCACAACGTGTATTTCGTTTTCCTAATAATTTCAAAAAGGCACATTTCACTGGGGCCATGAAAGAATTCTTGGATTTATCCAGACTATGTAGAAACCACCATCACAGCTGGCTAAAAAGCAAAAGCTTGGTTAAATTGACTTGGCCTGGTTCCCAGGGTTTCCCAGGCATTAAGCAATATCTGAAAGTTAAGTCTGTCACCTTCAGAAGCTGCAACAACTCTTTGATTCACTGTAGTCCCATTTAACACATTGTTATGTAATAATATATATATGTCAGTAATATGAGAAAGCTGATTTTTCTTCAACGGCAGCACATTCATAACTTAGGATACAGCATCTCTGGGATGCTGTCAATTTTAAAGTCTCTCTTTCCAAGTTGGTTGGTTACATAACCATGGGGGTACTGTTCTTTATCTGTTAAAAAATTCAGGTGTCATTACTGTTGGGTACAGATGTGGTCACTTTTGTTTAGATATCTTAACACTGAGGAGTTGGATGATAACGTTTTTAGGAACTATCTTTTCCTAAGGCAAGCAGAGCACAGTTTATAAAGACCACCACACACACTACCTTGGTCATAGCCTTCTATACTCCACAGGAATGTTGCTGTTGAATGCCCACCATATGAATGGCAGGGTCAGCATGCAGGGGGCAGTAGAGGTAAAGGGATTATACCTGTCCACGCTTGTAGTCACAGTACTTTAGAATCACAGAATTCCACCAAAGACACCTCTTACAATAGAAAGTATCTAACAGTGTCATCTCATCTAAATCTATCACCACCTAATGTTATAGATGGGAAAGGGAGATGATGGGAGGTAACAGATTTTCTTAAAGTCATATTGCTTTAGGTGATGATAAATTCCAGACTTTTCTGATTCCTGGACCAATGTTCTCATAACCCCTCATGATTCATGTATAGAACCTGTGGAGAATGAAGTTACTTAAAAGTGCCCTTTGTGCACGGTCTCTGATAAAATATTTCTATTATGATTTGCCTAAATTGTCTCTTACACCCGAAATTACTTTTTAAAAATCCATGAAAAATCAAAGTTAAAGGTAGCAGACCATTAGTGTTATAAAACAACAGCTTTCCTAGTTTTCTTCTTAATAAACGTCCTGATTGGTGTTTGTTAAGTTGCGTCAGCTAGAGGTTAAAATATTTAATTATTTTGCTAATATTCAAACAGATGGAAAATACTTGAAATATCTCAATTTTGTACTTAAAATAAATGCTTATAATGTGATATATTTTAGGTTATTAAGGACAATTTGTTGAATACTTATCGAGTCAGTGTTTGGTTTGTCCTACTCTTTTAAAACAAGTCTATTGTAGCTCTCTCAACTCTCCTAACAGCTGGCTCCTATTCAAAGTCAAAAATACAAATTTTAATAACTATTTCTAATGACATAGTAACTTAGAGAGATGGGGCATCCCTTTTTAGTTACTACAAAAGGGTCTGTTTTGGTGCCAAACTACAGAAGGTGCAGTTTTGAAGACAGATTAGAAATTGAATACACCAATGTAGCTGCTTGGGAAAACGAACAGTATATAATCTAATATCTTTAATTTTATGTACATGAATATAATGTATGTCAACTTTGTACATGAGATATAGTATTTAAACATTTTACTCAACAAACAAGAATTTACAATAGCAATATAACTGACTAGAGGGCTATCCACTTAATAATACTTAGATTAGATCTGTAATAGGAAAAGAATAGTTTACAATCATAGAAACACTGACATTTAAAACAAGAATTTATAAAATAATTTATATATATCCTAGCATCTATAGAGAGGAATGATTTGCATTTGTGGGTGTGTGCAATGAATGGCATATTTTAAATTTTTAGGTAATAAAATAATTTAGAAGCAGTTCATGCAGTGGTCAAAGTAAGGAATGGCAAGTTCCTTTAAGAAGTCCTCTATCTTTGACACCAACCGGCATAAGACATACACTAGGTACCATGGGGCACGCTAGAACAAGTCTCCTTCAAGAGTTACTTATATAAGCATCAATATACACACGTTGATATCCTTCCTTCCATAGTACAAGTACAGGTCACAACTTCTCTCAGCTGTGGGAGCAGTCAGTTTATACTTAAAGTGATTTAATGTCCCTCCTGGAGTTCTACATAATATATCTCTATAATAAGGTAACTAACAGAACTTTCTAGTTTTCACAACCTTACTCTGATACTTTACAGAGTGCCCCCCATGTCCTATGACATAAACATCCAGCAGGTAAGATTTGCCAGGCTGAAGACCTTTAATTGTTTCTGTGGTCACTGCTTTCTGCAGGTTTTGACTGTGGAAATATTTACAGAGGACCTTTTCTGACTTCTTCCTGATATCTGGTCCTAGGCATTGGTTTTGCTCTCTTCTCTTCTGGTCTTCATTGTAGTTATCATCCACTTCTTTTTTGTAGATGCAAAACTTGTTCCTTTCCTGAGTGCCTAGCCAAGCCACGGTGGCCGAGGAACAGGTACGGAGCTTGTCAAAGGCTTTGATTCTTGTGTCTTCAGGAAGAGAGGGAAATGACTGCTTAGTAGGCCTTGTGGTAGCTAGTATTTTCAACATAGATGCTCCTTTCTTGTTTCCTTTCAGTCGAATGAGGTATTTCGCTTTAGGTTTTCCTCTAAGCTGAAACTGCTGAATGCCTTCCACATTCTGAGACAGAAGAAGTTTCCCATCTCTTCTCACTTGGATTTGGACAGCATCCAGACACGAGTGAATAAAGAAGGTGACTTTTTGGTGAGAAGAGACTGGAGCAAACCGTAGAAACTTTGCTCCCTTCCTTTTAACAAATACATCTGTTACCTTCCCATCTTTTAGCTCAACTGTCTTCTGTTTGGCTTCTTCCTTGGTCCTGGCAAAGGTACCTACGTAAGCGGTGCTCATGTTGCTGTTGACGTTGACCACAAATACATCAAAGTAGTACTGCGTGTCGGGTTTCAGATCAGAGACGGTGAAGATGTTCTTGTTTCCTATGCAGATTTTCTGAATGTCAACCTTGGGCCTGGAGTAGACATGACGCCCCAGTTTTGGAGAAGGCTTTGCTTGGAAACTGGGTTCTTTACCTGAATTATCTGAAGGAAATCCAAAGTGGGCAAAGTCAAAGGGGCTGAAGTCCAGACCAGGTTTCGGTGCCATCATAAAAGCATCATCTGCACTCAGTTTTGCTTCTACTGCACAGAGACTTTTGAAATTGTGTTCTTTGTTGATGACCACGCAGTACTGAATGGGTTGTTTCAGCAAAGAGGCAGTGGGGCTTGGTTTCCAGGCCAAAGTGACCGTGGTGCGCCCCAGTGAGGTCACATCTACTCTGGGGTCATAGGGTAACTCAGGGTATGGCTGATCAGATTCTGGAGTTGTGGTGGCATATACTTTGAAATGTGTATCTTTCTCTGTTGAAAGAAGATCCAACTGATATAAACCAGATGGGGAACTAGAAGATATAAAATACTCAACATCATTGCCTTTGTAGGAGAATAACTCAGTGCCTTCCTCATTAATGATCTGCTGCTTTTGCTGCTCAAGAGGTTCCAGATCACCTAGAAGACACATGAGAAGCACAGGCTACTGTCAGGGCATACACTGTGGCTTGCCAGCCTTAAGTTATCCTTTTATCTTATTTCTTCTCCATTATGAAAATAGTACATGTTCATAAGTAAAAATATTTATAAATGTATTCAAGATAATATTTATTTTGACCATTATACATCATGCTCTTATATACGTGTAAGGCTTTTCTGAATTTCAATTATTTCTTCAGAGCAGAATCCAATTAGTAAAAATTTCAGGTCAGAGACTGTAAACTTTTGAGATATTATGAATCCTGACTGTCAATCTGCTTACGAAAAGAAATGTATCAGTTTGCATTTGGATGGCCAGTCATTTTGCTAATTTCACTACTGTTAGAAGGACTAGACAATCTGATTAAAATACAGAATATAAAGTACCAGTAAGAACTTTTGGCCGGGTGTCATGGCTCACGCCTGTTATCCTAGCACTTTGGGATGCTGAGGTTCTAAGATTACTTGAAGCTGAGCCTGGACAACAAACAGAAACCCTGTCTCTACAAAAAATAAAGATACAAAAATTAGCTGGGCATAGTGGCACATGCTTGTGGTCCCAGCTACCTGGGAGGGTGAGGCAGGAGGACTGCTTATGCCCTGGAGTTCAAGGCTGCCGTGAGCTATGACTACACCACTATGCTCCAGCCTGGGCAACAGAGCAAGACCCTGTCTCAAAATAAAATAAAATAAGATGAAAATTTAAAAAAGTGTTTAAGGTTCAACATATAGAACATGCACCCAGGAATAACATAGGAATAGTGTTAAAACTAAACTAATTTTTCCATATTTTGTTACTGTAGGTAGCAGATATCACACAGATACCAGTGTATAGATAAGTTTCCAGGGCTTGGTGAATGACTGGGTAGCTGCAGTGAGAAGAAACCTTTCCCAGTTTATCACTGCAGGTTGAAAGTGAGCTATACAGAATTTCATATTCCTAAACACAATCATCAAACGGATATATTAACATCAAGATTTGGCCAGGTGCAGTGGCTCACGCCAGTAATCAGCACTTTGGGAGGCCGAGGTGGGCGAATCGCTTGAGCTCAGGAGTTGAGACCGGCCTAGGTAACACAGTGAAACCCTGTCTTTACAAAAAAAAAAAAAATTAGCTGGGCATAGTGGCATGCACCTCTGGTCCCAGCTACTTGGGAGGCTGAGGCAGGAGAATTGCTTAAGCCCGGGAGATGGAGGTTGCAATGAGCCGAGATTACACCACTGCACTCCTAAGCGGCAGAGCGAGACCCTGTCCCAGAAAAACAGGCCCATCAAGATTCGTTTTCTGTATCTTGGTCTCCTTACTCCCCAAACACACTTCCATAATTTTCCTAATTGTGATGTTTGCTCCTCTTTGTAACTACTATAGCTAGCCTTTGTAGCTATACATATACATAGATATATATATGTATATGTATACATAGCTATATATATGTATATGTATAGCTATATATACAGCTATATATATGTATATGTGTGTGTGTATATATATAGAGAGATTATATATATGGTCTTCTGTAGGGCACCATTGTCAAGCCTTCACCTTTAACCTATGATGCCCTTAAAGAGCTTTCAGGGTGTCATACAGACTCTTCTCATTTCCCTTTTATCTTATTATTCGCTCTCCATCATGTCTTCTTTAAATGCTTAGCCCACTCATCATACTAACTTTGTTTTCATCTTGGCCTTTAACTACTACTAAATGCCTCTCTGCTTCTCTGTCGCCATCTCTTATTCCCTGGAGATCAGAGGTTCTTAACCTTGGCTGTATATTAGAATCACCTGGAGGGCGGTGCTAACAATCCCAAAGTTCGGACCTCACCCCGTGGCAATTAAATCAGCAGTTTTTAAAGCCTTATATGTGATTAGGATGTTTAGCCAAGATTGCAGACCACAGCCATAGAGGCTAGTCCAAACCTCTCCCCTTCTCCTCAAGCCATCAGTCCCCGTACCTGTCTCTCCTAACCTTTTGTCAGGATCAATGTCATCTGATGCCACCCTCCCACCTCCCTTATCTCTGTCTCATACCTTCAGCTTCACCTGTGCACCCATGCTGCTTTTTCTTACTGACACACAGAAGTTTGTATGTTTCACAAGCCTTAAAAACATCCATTCAAAGGTCCAGGGGCAGATCTATCCGCTGCTTACCTGAGCCTTCCCCACTTGTGTCCTCCGGAAGCTCCTGAAGGCTCAGCTTCCACTCCAAAGGTGCGTCACAGGGCGTCACTGTGACTGATAATGGAGTATTGTCTTCTTCAACCACAAAGAAATACCTGTGGAAAAGTGGACCAGTTTAGACCGTGGTAACTCTTTCTAACATTTGCAATCAAGACTTACCAGAGAAATAATTTGGTTTTAATTTTGTTTTCATTTTACAAATTTTATAAAATTTTCATAAAATGTCATTGTATTTTCTCTTAACAGAAAATAAAATCGGCTACTTGACACAAAACATGACACGGCATTAACTGTGGAAGTCCAACTGCCTCAAGGATCTGCAACCAGATTTATCATCAACAAATACAGTGTGAAATAAAAGACATTGAACTCAAAGTATTTTGAGTTAAAAATCAACACTTACCTGTTGTCTGGTATTATTTAACACATGCCCTGCCATTGCAAAATGAATCACAACCAAGAAAATTTCCAGGTTTGATGCCCTAAAGGTGCTGTGCTTTCCATACATTTGGTGATAAATTTGTACATTACCTTGAGGGCACTCTGACATAGTTACAACTATTTCAAAAGATCATTTTCACAGCAACCTAGTCCTAAAGTGTATGTTTGTCTCTGGCACTATAATGCTGTATTCACATTTTTACATTAGTGACTTTTATTCACAGCTTTACTATTTCATCTCTTTTTATTTGTTTGTTTTGAGACAGGCTTGCACTGTCTCCCAGGAAGGAGTGCAGTGGCGTGGTCATAGCTCCCTGCAGCCTCAAACTCCTGGGTTCAAATGATCCTCCCACCTCAGTTTCCTGAGTAGCTGCGTCTACAGGTGTGTGCCACCATATCTGGCTGATTTTTAAATTTTTTGTACAGATGGGAGTCTCACTGTGGTGCTCTGACTGGTCTCAAATTCTTGGCCTCCAGTGATCCTCCTGTCTCAGCCTCCCAAAGCACTGGGATTACAAGTGTGAGGCACCATGCCTGGCCCATTTCATATCTTTTTGAATGGCATTATGTAATCACCTTTTGAGAAATACTTTTAAAAAGTAAAGAACACTGTGTCAGTCAGTAGAAAGACACATTCCTCTATCACAGGTTTTCTGTTGAATTAAATAAGTTAATGATTTTAAAACAAAATTTAAAAAATCAAATGTTCTACTCTGTGCTTTCCCCTGAGCCTTTATTGTAATACCTTAAAAAGAATAAAAATATTGCTTAACTATAGAAATACCATATATTCTTACTCCAAATGACTTAGACAGTTTCATTTAATTATCTTTCAAAACCTATAATCTTGCCAATGAGGAAACAGTGGTTTCGATTCTAGCAAGCCCAGAGTTGCTCACTGATTCCATGCAGAGAAAAACAGGCTTTGCCTCCTGTGGATTGAACCTCCTGGATATCTCTTGCCTTCCTCTTCTTTCCATAACCCTGACCAACACTGACCGCCCAGCCTCCGACCACAGCTGTCTCCTCTGCTGGTTCCTTCTCACCTCCCTGAACTCTAATGTCGGGAGTGAACCACAGGACTGTGCTTGAACATCTCTTTTCTACCTATGCTCACTCCCTGTGTTACCTCATCCAGGCTCATACAATTAAGGAATTTTTCCCCAAAGCTAAAATCTAAAGCTCCGACAGGACTCTAAGCTGGAAATCACACAGTACATTTGCTTTTTTAGGAGATTCCTCTTGCTGCAGTTTTTGATTTGGAGTTGGTGAAAGTGGATGTACGGGAAACTACTCATTGATTCATCCAAAAACATTCCTTGAGAAGTCTTTGAGACTAAAGAAACAGCATCCCTGAAGAAATGACTTTAAATGTGAGTTGGGGCAAAGGAGTTCTTTTCAGGCAGAGAAAACCACATCCCATGTAGGGTGGGTACGGTTCAGAAACTACAGAAGTCCTTTGAGGTTTGAGCACAGAGAGTTAAATGGGTAGTGACAGGACAAGAGACAGGTGAGGTAGGCAGAGGCCCTGTCACTACAGAGGTTTGTGACTCATACTCACATTTAAAGTTATTTCTTCAGGGATGCTTTTTCCAGCTCACTCTGGATCAGGTCCTCGTATGTATTCTCAGAATGTCCTATACTTTTTACTTTTGGGCACTTATTGTTACTTGTGACTATATAATTATATTATTATTTGATTAATGTCATTTTACTCACAAGGGCCCTGTTAGGGTTCATTTATCACGCTTTTGTGTTCCTAGCAATTAGCACAGATTTTTGCATGTATGTACTTGGTCAACATTTTAAAATATCTGAATTACTAAATGTGTAAATAAAACCTAAGACCACACTTCTTGTTCTAGCCTGGTTCATATACCTAGAGTCTGCTTCTACCTGAAGACATAGAATCTGAATTGAAATATAAGTACTTCCCCCCTCCACCGCCACCATTCCAAGATGCTTTTTTGGAGATGGAGAATGGCCGGGAGGCAGTTGGCAGACAAATAAAGTGAGGATCCTACAAATGCAAAAGCAACTTATTCATAATACAGTAAAGTTAAACAATCATCTAGACAAAATAGATGATTGAATTGTTTACTGTATGGAAAGTTTAATGTACCATAAGCATTCCTGAACAGAGTGTCGGAAGGCTTAATTTTTAATGCAGTCTACTTTTTGTGAGTAGAATTTTGTCTCTTTGGCCAGATTGCATGGGAGTTATTAACCACATAAACACAATTGAACCTATCTATGTTACAAAGAAATAGATACAACAATATAAGTAGATTGGCTTCATGTGAGTAAAAGAGTGTTCAAAACTTCTTGTTTGATTTTAGGTTTTATGTGAATAGCAGAGCTAACCAACGGCACAGAAAAAAACAATGTCCAAGTTTGTCTATTACCTTCTGTTCTCATTTCACACAAGGAAGTAGTTTATTTCCCAAACTGTGTCTTAGTAACTTAAACATAGGTCATAGGTGACCTATTACAAATAAAACAATGCTTGCATTCCACAAGATAATCTTTATGCATATAAAGCAGGCAGGGAGTCCCTCTTAAGTCAACATTTTCATAGGGAAGCACTTAGATTAGGAATAAATGATAATTTGAATATACTTAACAATTTGATGGTTGCACAATTCTACAGTTGCACAAAGCAACCGTACAAGAGAGTGACAATCAGAGATAACAGGACGTAATCTACATCTTCGAGATATTTACTGGCAAGTGAGGGACACAGAAACATAATAACTAAGGAAACACGGCCCCACATTATAGTGCCAAAGCTGAGGGATAATCACACCATGAGCCATTTAGCGTTTGGAATTTATGTACAAACATAAGAATAATTAATGCATTTGTTGTCTTTTTAAATTTACTGCTGTGAAACTTTATCTGGAATTTCTTTTTTAATTTGGAATATAAACAACATCTATGTGTGCTTATCACTGCATATTTCACACCCAGAAATGAAGTTTCTACTTGTAGCTATAATCCTTTATTAGTATAAGTCTGCTTTTACTAATGTATGTTAACATTTTTTCATATTGTGGATACCAAAGGCCTCAATAATTATTGGTGGAAAAAAGATAAAAATAAAGAATGAATTAAAAAAAGAAATAAAAATAGAAAATGTTTTATAATGTCTCATAATAAAAACATGGAGCTTTTCTTCAGAAGTGTAATCTCTAAAACAACTCTTAAAGGCAACTTATTTTTAAGAAACTGGAAGACTAAACAAGATGAACTATTTAATTAAGTGATTTGATTACATAATGTGGAATGCTGTATTTAAAGTGTACTGCAAAAAAGGCAGTGCACAAGTGCATTTGGGAAATGAAAGTAATTTCTACAGAAAATTTTTGATTTGATTTCACTCACATGTAAATTTCAAAGGACAAAATAATATGAAAAGCCAAACGTGTTCGCAAGAACTCAGTTAATAGTTAAGAATAGCTAGAAGTATGAGGGACTGCTTTGTATGCCTTTTACTGTTTTCACAGACTCAATTTTAGTCAGGACCGAGACAGTAAGTTCCTTCAATGTAACCATCATTTCCTTTTCTGCCTTTACTCTCATGAATGTCATTTAAAGATTCAAAATTATTTTATATGTTATTGACAAGTCAGTTACTAGTCTAGTGTGGTCATGCAAACAAATAATTTCACTCGAGCAGTGCCGAAAAGATATCCAAACAATAGTTCACTCTAGTTAATGTATTTTGACTAACCAGATAGAGATATGACTGGGCCATTAAGTGGAAGGGGTTCAGACCACCTCCTTCCATGATTACTGTTAATGAAAACTGAAAAGATGACTAATGATCTGATATACCTCAATCTCTAGAAAATGGGTTATTAATGTTCTGAGACAGTTTAATCCTTTGGCATGTCACTGTATCCCAGGTTAGAAGGAAACTGGTTTTGAAATATAATTATCCAAAG
Organism: Theropithecus gelada; assembly: GCF_003255815.1. Taxonomy (NCBI): domain Eukaryota; kingdom Metazoa; phylum Chordata; class Mammalia; order Primates; family Cercopithecidae; genus Theropithecus; species Theropithecus gelada. The sequence continues at coordinate 118,124,039 of NC_037672.1, forward strand.
ATTAACTGTGTGTTCTAAACTTATAAAGGGAGAAAAGAGTTTGAGCACTACAAAGTAGGTAATTTTAAATGTAATTAATTTATAACATATTATTTATATTATTTATATATATTTTTAAAGGTCAAAACATTTAGAAACTTTATGTGAGCCCAATTTGTTGATGTTGGAGTAAAGGTAAATAAACAGTGTCAGTTTTTATGACTGTTTAGTTTGATTCTCTCAGAATCTGATAATATTTGTTGAAGAAATATTATACTCCTAAAACATAATGCATTAAGTGTGGTATCTCATGCCTGTAATCCCAACACTTTGGGATGCTGAGGCAGGAGGATCACTTGAGCTCAGGAGTTAGAGACCAGCTTGGGCAACATAGTGAGATCCCCATCTCTACTAAAAATTTTAAAAATTTGTGGGGCAAGGTGGCACACACCTACAGTCCCAGCTACTCATGAGGCTGAGGCGGGAGGATTGATTCATCACGGGATGTTGAGGCTACAGTGACCCATGATCATGCTACTGCACTCTAACCTGGGCAACAAAGACCTTGTCTCAAAAACAAAAACAAAACTTAATGCAAATTCTTGAAGAATTATACATATTCATGAAAATTGATTTCATTTTAATCCTACAGAATCCTTCTTAGAAATATCCTACTGTACTGAAAAAAAGAAAATCATTCCAAAATATAAGAAGTGCAAGCATTGCCTCCTCCACCCAAAAGGAGATGACAATCAGCAAGAATCAAACAGCCTTTATTTCATAATGAGAAGCTGCACTACCATTTTCCCCCTTACAGAAAATCGGTAATACTCTTCATAGGGTGATATGTAAATTACCTAAACTAGGTCTAAAGGTTACTTTCTTTTTTGGAGGCATCCTTTGTGAGCTTTTTAATAAAGAAAATACTGCAGGGAGAGTACCTTTTAGGTGTATCTCTAAAGAGATAACTGCTAATTTCAGCTCCATCTGGAATTACTGACGAATCATGAAAAAATGCCTTGTCCCGGATCTGCATCTGAAAAAGTTCCTCATCCCGGGTGGGTAACTTCTGGGTCCTTGAGCTGAGTGGAAACAGAAGCCACAGCAGACACCAGTGGAGCAGCACCATCCTGAGGCAACAGAAATGACTGCTTTATTAGTTTTGCAGGCAGACACTCGGGCAAGTCACAGACTTTCTAAAGGGTTAACACTATTTTAGCTTTGATGGAAATTTAGGGATGCACCACGTATTTTGGATACATGCACATGATCTTGAAGGCAACTTTACTACATTTTTTCTTCAAACGACTTAATGATGTTGAGAATAAATTCACTAGAATTTCAGACATTAAAAAGATTTTGAAATGAAAAGACTCTTGCTGCATTAACTTCTCTGGGTATTGAGAGAGAAAATCCTCACTTCATTACAGCAGAAGCCTATATGGACATTGTAGATAACATTGTATCAATGTCTCAAAGCTTGTATGAAAATAATCTCTTAGGTCAGTTCTTCGAACTATTATAAAAGTTAAACCAATGGTTGGCTGGTATCACTGCTCAGCAGTCAAGTTGCTAATTGCTGATATGGTTGAACTATTACATTCAACGTAAGTCAGAGACTCTTTGAGAACCAGAAAATTATCACTGCTCAATTCTTTTTATTCTTCCCTAAAATCTGACTAGGGATTATACATATATAACTCTCTATATAGTATTATGCTTTTTCCAAGATCAAATTTTCTTAAGTCAGGGATTTATAAATCATAAAGTTCATCTCTCTCACAGATTAAGCAATTTATCCAGAATCACAAGATGAGTTATTTGTTGATGTCTAGTTGTTATCAGGTACCAGAATCTTCAACACAACGTTGACATATACACCTCTATCGTTTTAGAAAATGGGCTTGAACCCCTACTCACACATCAAGTCAGAAAGGTGTATATTTGGAACATTTGTCTTAACTTCCAGCAGAGTACTTTCACTAAGTTACGTTTTGGCATTTGTCACTGACTTTCATCAAAGATCCTCTAAGTAATGATGGATCATTCTCTACTGCATCGTTGTAGGGGTGTTGTCAAAGACACTGTCTTCCACATGTCTTGATGTTCCCAACAGAAAGCCCCAGGTAGGCAAGTTCCTTGACATGACAGTCATGAAAAAACTTTGCTTCCTCTGACCATTTGGTACATTTTTTTTCTCACAGAAAGAAATATGTAAATAATTGTTTTCCTTTACCTCTTGGACTTAACATGCGTCAGGGAATTAAAGCATTAGAGAAATATAGTGTTTTTACACTGAGGTACTTGAAATAGCAAATGTTTGTGATAATTCAAGATGAAGTGAATGCCAGTTTTATTTTTAAATAGACATTACTATAATCAATCTCTAAAACATCATTTGATTTTCATTTTATCTTTCTTTGGATGCTATCAAAAATAGATTCAGATCGCAAAAATATATAGTTTGAAGGAAATAAACATTCTCCTTTTTACAAGGTGGACATGAGAGGTGGATTTTTCACAGCGAGCTTGTGCAAAAAGCATTTTACTTTTTTCCAAATATTATTTTCTTCTCTGTGTTCTGCGGTTTTCCATACAAAATATCTGCAGTGATTTAGAGCTACTATGTGCAAAGCACTGTGCTAAGTTCACGAGCTGCATTACAACTTTTAGTCCTCACAATAAGCCTGTGAAATAGCTGCTATCCTATGCAAAAATAAACTTCCATTATGTAAGCAGAGAAAGGATATAAACACAGGTGGATCTGACTGCAGAGCCCAATGTTCATCCTCTGTAATAACTCTCCAGAAAGCCATAATAACTTATTATGAGGTTTTTCCTTCGCACTCTTATTTCTTAATTGTATTGCAAGTGTAAGAAAATTCAACTGAGAGCTAAGAAACTTGATGTTTAGTTTCAATTCCTAACTAGATGTGTGATCTTAGGCAATTCACCTAGCCACTCCGGACTTCAGTTTTTTGAAGATTTTGGATGGGTGATCTCTAACGAGCAATGCTTCTGTGACTGAAATAAACTTTTCTTCCTAACAAGCTGGCAGTTTAAGAGTAAGACCAGGCCTTCTTAAGTTGCATGAAGTAATCCAGATGATTGTCAAGGAGAAATCCAAAAGAACTTGGGGATGTCAGTGGGAGCTCATGAGAGTTGCTAACAGTAGGCAAGGGCTATGTCTGCAAAAGATGGCTGGATGGATCAAAATCAAGACTAAGTTGATCTAATCTAACCAAGCAAGGACATGGGGGACTGACCTGAATGGGACCTCCCTCACCGCTCTCTGTCCCTCCCCTCTGCTCCTCTTTTGTTTGGAGCTAACAAAAACAGAAAATCCAAATGACATTTGCTATGCTGCCTCTGTTTAGAAATACCATAGACATGCCACATACAATTGTACCAGTTTATTTCTCTTTGTAGTACCATCCCCAAAACTTGCCTTGTGAGAACAGACGAGGCCAACTAAAGAAGAAAATCTCTTTAGAAATAGCTAGAATTTAGCTTTCTGTACTTGTTAGAAACCTATAGCAAACATGCTACCAGAGCACTTGAAAGCAAGATACACAGGTGTATTTGCCTCAGAGCCACTCAAGGCTTACCTCCTTAGGCCCCATGCTTGCCCACAAAGCTGGCAACCACAGTGCCACAGTATGACTTAGCAGGACCAGCTGCCTAAGGACCCAGGATATCTGGGATATTTAGGTCAGCCCCTGAGTTGGAGAAATAGTGTTGACTGATAGGAACTTTCCCTGCATCCTCAACTGCCCTAGGAAATAACTCTCTTTTTATTAAATCAGATACTTATAAAAAATGAATTCTGGCTGGGTGCAGTGGCTCACGCCTGTAATCCCAGCACTTTGGGAGGCCAAGGCGGGTAGATCACGAGGTCAGGAGTTTGAGACCAGCCTGGCCAACATGGCAAAAACCCGTCTCTACTAAAAATACAAAAATTAGCTGTGTGTGGTGGCAGGTGCCTGTAATCCCAGCTACTTGGGAGGCTGATGCAGGAGAATCGCTTGAACCCAGACAGTGGAGGTTGTAGTGAGCCAAGATCATGCCACTGCACTCCAGCAAGACTCCGTCTCAAAAAAAGAAAAAAAAAAATTCTGAGATAAAAACAATATTAATAAATTTTGTCATGTACATGCCACATGCCAGGCATTCTTCTAAGTTCTTTAAATATATTATTTCATCTAATGCTAGCAACAACACTATAATGTAGGCACTACTCTTTTTTCTCATTTTAAAAATGATCAAAGTGAGACTTAGATCGTAAGGTCAGACAATAAATACTATCCGACATAAAAAACATGAACTATTTATTATAGGTGGCTTAAAATATGGTAAATCTGATTATTATATATTCTCCAATTCAGCTACTTAACAAATGAATATTAGTAAACAAATTCAAGTTATAGGATTATGCAGAGTAAGTGTTGGGAAGCAATTCTCCATGGGTCTCTGTGTTTGTTTTTGCAGAAGTACTTGGGAGCAGAAGTACTGACTGCTTTTGTACCACATTATCTTTTCAAGGATATTTGTATAGTGAGCAGCCTTGGAAGATAAAGCCTCTGGAGCAAACAGCAGGCATGGTTACCACCCATTATAAAAGATTTTATGTCCCTAAATTCAGGGATCCTCTCCTGTAATAAAATCCAAACATGGCCTAGTGCCCTCTGGCCCTGTTTGCATCATCCTGTGGGAAGTGGGGGGTCAGGGAGCCAGTGGAAGAAAATAATGATACTCTGCCTGAGTAATACATCACTGTGAGTAATAAAGTCCTTTGTCTCTGACCCAGGAGTATCATGCCTTCTTCTAGCATCCATGAAACTATGACAGACTAATTTATTAGCTTGCAAGTGGGCTAAAATCTCAAATCTTTCATAGTTTTTGACACTAAGCTTCTATTTATTAAACTATTTTACTGGTTTGCCTACTTTATTGGTTCCGGTATATGTTTTTATTTAGATGATCACCAATAAATAGGTAAGAGACTGAACTTTATCTTTTGCTTTATCAAAAGCATCATATTTCCCAAACTAAAATTCCATCAGGCCACATTTTTTTTTTTTCTGAAACAGTTTTAACCATCTTAATTGCTATACCAATTATGAGCAAAATACACTTTTCGAAAAAGTTTTAAAAACTAGTATGGACCCCAAACACAGAAATTTATACTCTGTCAGATTCTGGTTCTACAAATATTATCTAATAACATGCAACTACTGTTGGGGAAAAATTTAAATATTAGGGAGCATTGATGGCTTGTTCGATTTGGTGAGGTTACAGGCAGAAGTTAAAATGTATTTAAAAGAAGCATTGAATATAGCTAATCAAAAAAATGACGGTGCAGATACATTGTATATATTTTTAGAACTTACATTTGCTGATAAAAATTATTCAAATGGTGGTTTTAAGATTTTACACATTTTCCCCTCCCAATAAAATGTTCTCTCTCAGATACACAGTTTAAGAACTAGTCATTTAGAATAAACAATGAAAATTCATTCTTCTTAAGCAAAAGCCTTAAATTGCTTTATAAGAACAGACTTTTTTCCTAAAATTACAAAAGTGCCCTCTAATGGCATAACTTTTCCTCTCATTTCTTTTTGTTACTTCTAGGTAGACAGAGCTTATCCAGATTTAAACTTTACATTAAATAACATCAATCAGAGTTTCACTTTAAGCACTATTTCTTTTTTCATGGCCATCTGGTGGATGATGTAGGAAATGTGTTTGCACAGCAACAAATCTTGCTATCTTTCTACAACTGAGGCTTTAGTTCAAACATAAGTTGAAAGTTGCTAGGATAATTCCAAATATTTTTATTTTGCTAGGCAGATCAACTTGGCTGCACAGTTATCCACAACCCAGAAGAACTTGGTAGTGTTATTCTGTAACTGAAAAAATTGACTTTGTTTCAATTGAAAAGTGCTAATGAATAAAAGATATAGATGCTAATATATAATTCTGCTATTTTTATGTTGTCAAAGGCCTTCTTCATATTTGGCACAAGTCCTCAGATACTGCTAAAACTGAGGTGAGAAAATAAAAATGATCTAATGATTTGATACACCTCAATCTTTAGAAAACAGATTATTGGTGATATGATATTTTTCTTTGGAATGCCAATATCCTATTGGTTAAAAGGGGAAATAAAACTGGCCAAAGATTAACCATACAGTCTATACTTACAAAGGTAGAGATGGGTTTGGATAATCCAAAGCAAATAATTAGTTTATATGGTGTATGAATATATACACACACACATATTTTTAGATCAAAAATGTAGAAACATTATGAGTTCGATCAGTTGATATTGGAGTTAAGGCAAATGAGTAGTAGTTCCCAAAGAGAAAACTTTTAAATATAAAAATGGAATATCTGCTGCCCACTTTCTGGTGAGCAGGTAAATACTATACAACTCAAGAGATGTGGAGAAGGGATTCTTTCTAATATTTTAGGACTATGGTGATGGGTACTTGTTCTCCCCTTCATCACCTCCGGTTTTAAAGAAAATGTCAGTGAATAGATTTAAAGCATTTTTATTGCTCTTCAAGGAGTAGGGAGTGGAGCAAATGATGGATAACTGAGCATGTACAAACAATTCTAAGACTTTCTTTAGCATTAATTTGAACTTCATAGTCTATGGAACTTTTAGATAAATTAAACAGTCCAACTGACCTGGCATATCCTTTTCCCACAGACCTGTGGAAATGCTTGTGAATTATAAAATGGTCAGTGACAAGCAAAGTAAAACTTTAAAGGGAGTTTGAGTAATTTATTGTATCAATTAAATGCCCAGAATTACCTCTATCATCACAAAAAAAGCACAACATACCTAAAAAAATTAAACTTGCCCCAGAATGTCTATAGCAGTTCCACTACTGTCATTTTGCAAAATTTATCTGCAATTACATAAGATCAACTAGTCAATTTATTCACCTTGGTTAAACCACTGGTTCAGTTAGCTAACATTTATTATTTGAAATTGTATGAACAGTGATAAGAAATAAATCTGGCTAATTTTTTTTCTTAAAATTCCACTAAATGGTTTTACCACATATAACAATTAAGACTCTTAAGAGCAGACTCTTATTTCAACCACTAGAGAAAGCTTGTCTTTAATATTTACAGACTGCTATTTGGTTATATTATCTGAGCAATTCAAACAATTGCAAATCTGGTAGATATAAAGTTCTTTTGGCCTTTCATGTAATGGTCCAAGGCTCTCAAAATAGAAGACGTGATATAAATTAAGGCACCATGACCTTTCTCAAACTGTAGCTTCCTCAGAACAGCAGCCAACAGCTTTACCTACCTGTGATAATATGATCAAAACAAATTCCTCCAACCATTCAACACCAACAAGTTCTTTGCAGAAATGTATAAATGTAGCTGTCAAAAATGTCATCAAGCTCTTACACAAGTTACATATTATAAAATTTAATATCAGATTCATAAGTATAAAGATAACATAAAGTATAAAATTTGAAAAAATATATAGTATCACTGAGATTCGCATAAAAATTACCTAATGTGCCTGATCATGTGCAGGCCACGAAGTTGAAATAAATTTACAATGACAAAAAAGGATGGGCATTCTGATTTACTTGAAGCGAATGTATTGAGAATAAATGGAATCTAATGTTTAATTAAAGAGAGTGGAAAGTGTATGATTATAATTTAGCGAGAATAATTTCAAGCAATGGTCTGCCACAGAGATTTCTGTTATTTTATTTTCCTAAGTGCAAATATTTAGTCTTTTAAATTTCCATTTTTAAACTCAAGGGCATTTGTTTTTGTTTGAATCATTCATGTCACATTTGATAATAAATCTGAAGCATTTGGTCAAGGTGTAAGAAAAACATATATAGCTTTGGTTGGGGGAAGAGCCTTGTGTCTGGTGTTGACTTGCTGGGCAGCAAGCGAAGGGGACTGCACACTTTAATACTGAATGTCCACCATGTGTCAGCGTGAATGTACAAATTCCCTCAAGGCAAAAATGCAACAATCAAAAGTTGAATTCCCAAAAGCTGTTTTATTTTGTTTTCTTTTGCAAGCAATGAAAATGTCTGAAGTTAGTTGTTCTTAAAAATCCAAATCTGTTAAAAATTTGAAGGAAATATAGCTTATTACAGACTGACATTTCCATATTTGAAAAGGGAGAAATAAAGCAGATGGAAGTAAAGGATTCCTGGTCTGCCCTGAGGAGTGGTCTCTGGCACATGCTAGGTGAGCTCTCACTCTGTGATAACATGCCAACTTCTACCCAGCTCAACAAAGTAGAACCGACATTATGTACAGAACTCATGCACTAAAGCTCTCTAAATGCAGGCTGTCAGTGCACAGTGGCATGATTATTAAGGGTTTTAGAGTTCATTATGTCAATAATCTATGGATTAGGGACTTGCACATGCATTTCAACTGCAATCATTCCAACCTCCCTTAGCACTTTTCTAAATGACTGCCAACTTTCCTTCTGGAAGGAAATTAAATTAATATAAAAAAGCAATGTGAAATTAAAACATGCCAAGGATTCGAATAAAGTTTCCATTCTGTCATGCACTCCCTCTGAGTCTCATGATGCAGAGTTCATAACAGGGATAACGTTAGGGCATTCTAATTTAAAAGATGGCCAAGCCTACACAATCCGAATTATTTCAAAGAGGATCAGATTTTAAAGTAAGTAATTTTGTATTCCCATCAATATTAATGCCAATGAGAAGAATAATGAACAATAGAATTGGCCGAAATAAATGTCCCATAGATAGTAGTCTGTAATTCAGGAAGCCAGACCCATTTTAATAAAGAAAGGAGTAAAACTCTTAAAATGTATCAGATGGGTGATTAGAAGATATGACAAAGTTCAAAAGCAGTGTATGGGAGAATGCAAAGAAAAACTCGAACAAAATACTAAATACCTTCTTCCTATCAAAATGTCCTCTACATGTGAAACTGAGATAGCTGGGATAACTTCCATTGTCTTAGGTGATGCTAATGATTCTTAGAAAGCCCCAAAGGAAGGAATAATATGCTTGGTTGCTTTTCTTGCTTTTGTTTGGCAACTAAGCCTTATTTCCTGTTGATCTGCAACAAAATGAAAATGACTTCCTGTGCAACATTCCCCAAAGCAGTTTACAAACTGCATACGTCATTCTCTACTGAAATTTAGCTAAGATGGAGCATGGCAGTGCGCCAGTAGCATTTAGCAACAGCACATATCAGCCTGGAAGGTGAGGCATGAATTGTTGTGGTCAACAAAAAATATTGAGTCCCTGCAGTGTGTAGCACCATAAAAATTTGATTTTTTTATAGCCATTTTCTCCAAGAACTTAACTCTTCAGTAAGTCACTCCATGGATTTCTTAGGATACCAAAACCTAAATATGTCCAAAAGAGCAAAGATGAAGAGAATAAGAGTTTGTCAAGTATTGATGTCATACTCCAAACTCAACTGGGTACTGTGAGGTCTCAAAAAATATATATATTTCAGGAACTTAGAATCTATTTATGGGGCAAAATGTACCTGCCCAGCCAACAGAGTCCAATGTCAGCATTTCCACTCATTTATTATTTTAATTCAATATCTATATAATAAGTTTTTGCTACATGCCAGGTACTCTTCTAGGAACAGTTGTGACCTCAGGAAGTGAGTGTTCTAGTGGTTGTGACAGGCAACACATAAACAGACACACAAGAAAACACCATTGCTGGTAGCTATGCTAAAAATTAAAATAGGCTTGTGTGAAAGTGTGGTGATGGGCTGTTTTAGATTGAGTATTTAGAGAAGTTTTCCTAGAGGAGATGACATTTATGCTGTCATCTGAATGACAATAGGAAGCCAATGAAGCAAATAAATACCAGGAGAAAAAGCATTCTGGGCAGATAAATAGCTGGTGTGAAGGCACTGAGGTTGCACTAAGCATGAGGTATTGACAAAAGGAAAGGACATCAGCGTGGAACAGAGTGGGTGAGGGAAGAATGGAAGACCAAGTAAGTTATCTCGGCACCAAGTATGTGCCAATCACATAAAGATTTACACCCATATTAAGAGGTTTGGATTCTGTTCCAAGTGTGTTGGAAAGGCCCCCACCGCCAACTTTTTTGAGACAGGGTCTTGCTCTGTTGCCAAGGCTGGAGTGCAGTGGTGCAATCATGGCTCACTGCAACCTCTACCTCCTGAGCTCAAGAGATCCTTCCACCTCAGCCTTCTGAGTAGCTGGGACTACAGGTATATGCCACCTTACTCAGCTAGTTTTTAAATTTTTGTATAGAAAGGATCTTGCCATGTTGCCCAGGTTGGTCTCAAACCCCTGGGCTCAGGTGATCCTTCCATCTTGGCCTCCCAAAGTGCTGGAATTACAGGCATGAGTGGAAAGCTCTTTAAGCATGGAAAGGCCATGAAGTGATCCAAGCTTTTTCAGGAATAGCCCTGTCTACTGTGTAGAAAATGAATTTCAGAGAAGAGGTTGTGTTAAAAGCAGAAAACAACTTCATCTTTGTGAAAACAAAAAGATCAGATGAAGGCTACTGCAGTTGTCCATGGTAGAGATGGTAGTTGTTTCAGCTTTGGAGAGGAGATGAGGAATAATGGAAAAATTGGGGATCTGTTTTGCAGTTGGATTGCCAGAATGTGCAGGTAAGTTGGAGGAAGGAAGTGAGGAAAAAAGAAGAATAAAAAATAACACATTGATTGTAGGAACATGCATATGATAAAATGACAAATAGAAAGTAATGCAAAGTTGGAAGAAATGAGAGAAATAAATTAGTCAAACAGAATTTTCAGGTGGCATCTAATAGCCTGAATACCTGTCTATCTTAGATGCAGTTTTAAAAACTAGTTATTACATTTAAGAAGGTATTAGAAGAGAGGAGAAAAAGAGGAAGGTATTCTCTTTAAATGATGAGAAACATAAATGAGGAAAGGCTACAGTGGAAATTAGTAGGAAGTGTGGTTAAAAAAATAAAAGACTGATTTCAATTATCATGGTGGGAAATGTGATCTGCCAGACACATGGATGGTTGAAGAGACATATTAGAGAAAGGCAATACATACACACATGCACCGCCCCCCAAGAAGTCGCTTCTTTGAACTTAAATTTTAAGTGAAGGGATGCATATTATTTGAGGCCAACCCATTTGTTAAAAGTACCCAGAGGAGAAAGCAGTTCGAAGGCATATTTTCGTCCTGGAAAGTGGTTATGGTAAATGAGAAAGAAACAGAATTAAGAAAGACAGATACAGAAGGTACAAAGAAAATTTGACAAGAAAATATTACGGTTTGGTATATGTGACCGGACCTCTTCATATGGTGTATCCAAACAGATAGGCTAAATAAAACCTATGAACCTTCCTAGAAACTCACACCTGCCAAATACCATGTAACTTATGCTACTAGGCACTTATTTGGAAAGAAGTATCATCCCTGGAGGAATTCTAAAGGCAATGGAGTAATCCGGAATGTAGTGAACTACACAGGTACTAGCAGGGAAGTGGCAGATGGTGAACTCAGTGAAGAAAAGACTAGGAGGGAATTGACTGCAGTCACCGAGACAGTCGAGAAAACCAGGCTAGAGAGAGTAAGGAAGTGACTGGCAGCATCTTTAGGACGGACACCAAGCTTTGACATATAATGCTCCATAGGGCAGCTCAGCAATCTTTTCATACATTTTGCAATACGCATGTTAAATGCTCACTACTGATGGATCAAATCGAACCATCACTATCTCTTCCGAACTGAGATAACTACTGATTTTGTTTGTTAGTAACAGCAAGGATAAACCTGAAAGACTAGAACAGAATAGTACAGCAAGAAAAAAAGATACTAAAAAACTATCAATCATTTCATTCAGTCACAACCTTGAATTTTTGTATATTTTCCATCTATCTCAGGCCATATGTACTATCTACTTAAAGGATCTTAAACATTCAAAAGGTTTTTCTAGTTCTACTCACCATATTAACAAGACAAGGTACTTAAAATGATTCAAGTTCAAAGATGTTTCTGTTCTTATGACAAACCTGGTTTTAAAAACTGCCTTGGTGATTCTGCTGGCGATGTCTGTTAAACACATGGGTTGCATCTTCCCTAAAGTTTCCGTCAAAGAAATCTTTTATAACCCAGCTTCCAGTGATGTAACAAGAAGCAATACCCACTAATAAAGCAGTGACAACAGAAAAGAGCAAGCATGGTGGGATTACGGAGTTCAGTGGGTAATTCCACAAATATGTGTAGGGCATTTACTCTGTACTAGGCACTGCCTGACATGCTGGGAATGAGGCAGCGAACAAGAAGTGTGAAGATCTTGAGCTTGTAGAACTTATACTCAGTGGATAAGAGGGACGAAAAACAAGTAAAGAACAAAGTATAATTAGTACAATGATCCCAGAGGGCACTGAGCACTCTGAAGAAAATGATACAGGATAAGGGACTAGAGAGGACCTTTGGAAAGGTGAAGGCTGGGAAGAAGGGGCCCTTCTAAGCTAAGTGGTCAAGAAACCCTCTCTGAGGAAGGAACATTTCAGCAAGAGCTCGCATGAAGAGTAAGCCATACAGAGCTACGCAATTTTGGAAGCAGAAGGGACTTTTAACAGATGAGAACACTGAGAAGAGACAGCAGAAAGACAAACTCTGGTCTCCCAGGCTTCGCACCTGGGAACCTGCCTCACCTGAGTTAACTGCAACCATCAGCCACGAAGAGGGACACGTTGCCAAGTCACGGGGACTGTAAGACAGGCACTGGCTCACCCGGCACGGCAGTCAGGTCAGGTGAGGAATAACTGGCCAGTGTTAAACCCAGGGAGGACGCCAGATGCTCTGACGTCCATTATCAGATGAGACGGATTAGAGGCTCTCCGGCTCGCCCAGCCAGTCCCCATGGTCAGCGCGGTTTTAGAGTAAGGAGCTTGGAGCTCAGCAACATAAAGGCATATCTGACAAAGCCATTCCACTGAAGGAAGCAGTTTGAAAGGTAGGAAGTGTTCCTACAGAGGGAGGATGCTTCCTGACTTTCCGGAGTGAGATACCCAAAACAGGGCTATAAAATCTCCGGGGAAATTCTTAATAGGATTGCGACAGTGTGGTGTTTACTTAGATGGTTTGTTATCTGAGCTCTCCCTGTACACTGTCAATTAGTCAACCAGTGTTTATTAAGTGCCTACTCCAAGTCCCCTGGGAACTTCAGAGGCCAATAAGGTGGAATTACAGTCCTCTGGCGAAACCAAAGACTTTGTTTCTTATGTTACTTTCTCGTCTCACTTGAATTATAGTTATTTTTATATTTTTCTTGTCCCTATAAAAAAGCTCTTCATGGGGCTTATATAACACAAGTTTATGAAAAAAAAACTACCTTTTACTCCCCTTTATATTCCCTTCATACCTGTTTTTAGTTTTCTTGTATAAAGTAGGCGTTAGATAAATATTTGCCGAATTATACTGTTTTCAAGAAGCTAACAGTAGACAGCAAAGCAATCTGAAATATCTCCCATCAGAAAAATTCCTAAAATTTCTGTACTGTGCAAAGAAGTTAGGGGTGGCTGTTTACCAAACCCTCAAGGCTAATTCTTAGCTTCAAGACTCAAGAGTCAGGCTTGAATTTGAATCTGAGTTCCACTCCTTCCTCTGCCAGAATGCCTCCATACCACTGTGACTGTGGGCAGATGATGCAACTGCTCCAAGCCTCGGTTTCCATGTTTGTGGACTGAAGTGTAACAGGAGGTCCTGACGAAGCAGCTGAAGGGTAAACAAAAATGCTGCATGAAAATCAGGACATGCCAGTGCAGCAGCACCATCTTTCCAGTTATGAGACTAGGGACCTTCATGCTATCTGACTTTTCAATCCCCATGTCCTATTAATCCTCAAATCCTGCCAATCTACTTGCTGCATATTCTCCAAAATTTGTTCTCTCTTTTCTATCCAAATTGCCAATGCCTCAAATTGTCCACTTATTGTGTCTCACCTAACTGCTCTCATACCCTTTTCCAACATCTCATTCATTTTCTACGGTACTGACATTGGCATCTTTACAAACAAAAATCTGTTTCACTCTTCCAAAAACTTAAAAGTCAGATGGCTTCCCATTACCCAGAGGATGAAGTCTACGGCCCACGAGGTCCTTCACTCTCAAGCCCTGCACTCTGCCACACTCATTTCCTACAAGCTCCTCACCCTCTGCTTCACATTCCCAGTAAGTGCCTCTAGCCTGGGCATAGGCCACTTTTTTTGCTAGGATGCCTTTATTGCCTCTCTGGGTGGCAAACTTCTACTCATTCTTTAAGACTCAATCCTCAACAATGACAGAGAAATTTGGTTGTGCACTTATCTATGCTCATATTTCTATTGAAGACCATCTTAAATTGTTTGTACGCATTCTGGAGTTTTCTAAGGGTAGAAAAGGAATCCTACGTATATCTACACGTTATAGTACTGACCACAGAGCCCAACATCAAGCAGATACTCATGACATTTTGTGGGTGCATAACGAATAAATGAAAAAGAAGATTCAAGTTGACTACCGTTGCTGATGTACAGAATTTGTTTCGAGAGAATATAGGCTAAATAGCAAATAACATATGAATGTTTTGACAATTTTATGGGTGCTAAACTTATATATAATAGGTTATTGCGTGAAATCTAAATAGTCTGGAAGCATATCTCTAATCTGTTGAGAGGGACATCATGGACATCCACTGGCATGGCTGCCATATGGTGATGACATGTGCTGGATGATCCAGGAGCCTGGTGTAAGGATGCATTTTTCTGTCTTTAAGAACACAAAAATGTCCTGGTAAGAACAAAAATAGCATATTACTCAGGAGGGTCTCCTTCCTCTGAAATCATGTACATTTTGGTTTGCTTAGGATCTATTCTGATCTGAGCACAGGAATGGCATATACGAATGCTGCTCAAACCTTTGTGGGCACAGAAATCACTGTTTTCCCATTAAAATGCAGATTCTGGTTCAACAGGTCTGGGGTAAGTCCTGAGAATGGTCCTTTCTAACGGGCTCCCAAGAGATGTTGATGTTGACAGTTCATGGACTGCACCTGAATAGCCAGGTGATGGATGGGTCTGTCTCTTCCAATCTCGCTATTCTCATGTATTTTTAGGTGATGGATGGGTCTGTCTCTTCCAATCTCGCGATTCTCATGTATTTTTATTTTGAAACTTCCAAAACATGAAGACCTATAATCTGGTAGTAGCAGCAGTAGGATTTTCATCTCTGGGATTTTGATTGTTAGAATTTTCTGATCTTTAATTTTCATTGACTACCAAGTTTTAATATTTTAAACCTCTATTTAGGGAGAGGTATGAATGGGAGAGACATTGCCCATATCCTTTCTTTTTCTAAGAAATATTATTATATCAATACTATTTCAGTTTTCTCTTTTCTCTACCTTCTTTCTTTAGTTTTATTTTTTTAGTTTTGAGACAGAGTCTTGCTGTGTCACCCAGGCTGGAGAGCAGTAGTGCAATTATGGCTCACTGCAGCCTTGACCTCCCAGGCTCCAGCAATCCTCCCACCTCAGCCACCTAAGTAGCTGTGACTACAGGCACATGTCACCATGTCTAGCTAATTTTTTTAGTTTTTGTAGAGACGAGGTTCAAAACCAGCTGGTTTTGAACTCGTAGCCTCAAGTGATCCTCCTGCCTTGGCCTTCCAGAGTGTTGGGATTACAGATACGAGCCACCGTGCCCAGCCTACCTCTTTTACATTTAAAAAAAAAAAAAAAGTTTATTCCCTCGAGCAGTTTGTGTTTATCACGAAGCCCAATAATGGACCAATAGACTATTTAGGAGATGGTGACAAGATTCAAAATTACACCAAAGTTTCTGGTTTGTTCATGTACTTAAATAGAGTTTGTAAAAATACTACTAATAAATAAAATGAGATCAAGAAGAAACCATTTATTACTAGTACAGAATAATAAATTGCATAGAGTAAAAAAGTGATGCTTCATTCTGTCGGCCTAATCCCACATTTACCGAAATATCTGATGGTCTGGAAGCTTCAACTCTCCCTCATCTTTACCCCCAACGTCCCCAGCAGTTCTTTTGATGGGTCAGCACTAAAGCCTAAGTATTTACTATTAAAGGATGTGTGGTAGCCTCCAGTGCCAAAGCACAAGACATAACCAAAAGAGTAATTTTAAAAAACTATAATAAAGCTAACTAACATAATCCATAGATACATGAATGAGTAGATGTACCAGTGACCTTAAAGAGTTAAAAGGGTTAAACCCTTTCCATGCCCTGGAAATATTACTTCCAGAAAAAAGGTGAGGGCACAGAAGTATGAAGTTAACTTGTTTTTGTAAAAGAAAGTAACTTAAAAGGAACAGTTTTCAAATATGTATTTATTCTATCAGCCCTCTTATAAAATCCAAGGCCCCCAAAACACACAAAAACACCTCTGGAAAGATTAGAAAATATTCTCCAAAGACATTGGTTCCTGATAATTTAGTAATCTGAGAGCTTGTTTGGAGGTTCTGGCAGGGGAGCGCAGCTACTCATACACCCTTGCCCAAAGACCGGTCCCCCGCCATCGGGACGGTCATCCCCTCTGGTGGAGTACGCAGCTTCAGGAGGGATGCACATGGAGCAGGGAGGGAGGAAAGGACACCCGCCTAGCCAGCCAGATCAGCCTAATCAACCCTGGCCATCAAAGGGGTGACAAATGTCGCAGCCAGATCACCCTCACAGCCACAATCTCGCAATTTGGAGAAAGAATAGGTAACATATCATTTCCTTTTCTTTCTCTCTCTTTTCTGCTGGCTCAAAGTTCAGTGTCTCAGGTGACCTCTTCCCATGTCTGAGTTCCTCATCAATTCGGGATTGAGTTTTCTTGCAAACACCTGAATTTATTTTTCGGTCTGTTCTTTACTTCCCCCTCTCCTCCCACCAACTATTATGTAATTTTTATTATTTATTCGTGTATTTATTCATTTATTCATGCATTTATTCATTTAGTCATGCATTTATTCATTTAGTCAAGTTTTGAAACAGTTTAAAGGCTGCCAAAGCAAAATAGAAAAAGATCAGTCAACTTAAGAGTAAGATCTGAGTCAAAGATCTAAGTTGAAGAAGTCCTTGATTAAACCATGATCGGCTTTGGTACTTTGACTGAGTCTCTTAATCCCCTTCAATCTGAATTACCTCATCTACAAAATAGAGACAATTATTCCCAGGATTGCTATGAGATGAAATGAAATAATTGATATGAATGCTCTTTTAAAATTAAAAAGGTTCTATTGATCTTCAAGTAGTGTAACCCAGTTTCTCAAAACTGGTTGCAATGTTTCATTCGGCAGCAAAAAACACATCTTGACTTACTCTTAAAACAGAGATATGTGAAGAAGTTTCAGCATCAGATTATTCCATCATTATTTACCTCACCTATCAGGTAAAAGATTAGGACCCTATTCAATTAGATACTCATTAGAAGCACAGAGTAAAGGCCAAGATGTTGGATTTTAAAAAATAATCACAAAAATAATTGTAAACTCTTAATATGCTTTCTGTTATCCTTCATACACCATATCTGAGGACATCAGCATTGTTTAATAAACAAAACTGGATCAACACTGGTTCAAAGGTGAGTGTGCTCAGGCTCTTTAGGCACTATATCTAGCAAAGGATTTAAGATGCACGTGTCGAGATCAGAGCACTGAGGATCAGGATCAGTTCCTGGGATGTTCTGCATTATTATTTCTGGATTAAGAGATGATTAAAGTACACTTTCAAAAGGCAAACAACACAGAGAGATCCCACAGTCGTTTTCAATAGTTTATAGCAAATTGTGATGAAATAATACAAGCATGTAAACTTCCAACAATTAGAGAGATGACAAACCACAAGTACTGACACAATATGGGAATTCAGACCCACAATTATGTAATCCTTTCCCCCCGAAAGGAAGTAAGATATACAGTGAGGTGTGGTTTTTCTTCTCCTTTTTTTTTTTTTTTTTTTTTTTTTTTAAGGGAAGCACTAAGGAAAAAGCTGCAGCTAGTGAGTGTTGTGGTCAACAATGTTCAGTGATCATTACACAAGATAGAGCCTGCCAAGAGAAAAAGAAGTCTTGAAACTACCTGGTTGTTGTCACTGCTTTGTAAGTGTGAATAAACTTCAAATGTGGAAGTTTTAAAAAAAAATTATAGACTGAGTTTGGTGGCTGAAGTGCTGAGTATATAAATACTTTCACTATCTGAACTTATTTTTCTTAGTAAATTTTAAAGGGTTTTAAACTTTTGGAATTTTTGGCATATCTTTTTTATATATGTTTATAGGTGCTCTCGTTTTGCTGAAATGTATAATTTCATCCAATTTTTAAAAAATAATTTTAAAATAATTTTAAAAATCTTAGAACTGATCTAACCTCAACTCGTGCCTCTCAAGAATGCCACATAATTAACATTATAATGGAATAACTTGATAGGTAAATTTACTACTAACTGCTTCTGATTTCAAAAGGCGTTCTGCAAGCTTATTGATTTTTCAGTGATTGCAGCTACCATACATAATTGGAATATGTTTCAATATCATGGGTTATGTGTCTCTAATAAACTTATGAGTTATTTTTCGAATCCCAAATTTTCTTATTGGGCTCTATTTACTGAAGAAAATATATTTTATTATTTCCTTTTTCCGATAACTTGTCTCCAAAGTATGTGAAAGGCTTTGTCTGTCACATGTATGTGCACATACAGATACACACACACACACACACACACACACACACAGAGAGAGAGAGAGAGAGAGAGGAGAAATCAAACTCAACAAATAGCATATCCTAGAACATTGCAATACCCAGATTTAAATGACTGGGTTAGTAGGACTAATTAAAAAGAGGGCTGAAGAGAGAAAATTTGATTTCAAGAGATGATTTCAGGCTATAAGCAGACTTAATAAAGCAAACTGACAACCTAGTTTACCTTTTATGATTGGAGGAGAATCTATTCAAATGGTGACTGGGGATGTGGGGGGCCAGGGGAGATTTACATCAGAACCTATGCATGTTCAGAGATTACTTCACTTTCAATGATTTCCCCTATTAAAAAAGACTTTAACCTTCTGGAAGGAGAGACACGGGGATTACGTATCACTGTTAGCCCTTTGTGCCATTTGTAACTAGTGTTTTTTACTCTCAAAGGTAACTTTTGTTTCTGTTTTACCTGAAATAATGATTTACAAGTAAACAAGTTTAATCAGTTTCCCCTTTAAAAATTCCCTAAGAAGTTAACTATTACCAAAAACAAACAGTGAGTGCATAGACAGTCTACAATTAAGGTCTTGTGGATTTAGGCTAAATAAGTGGTATTCCGAATAATTAAATTGTAAAAAACTTCTAAGCAAATTGTCCAGACAAATTAATTTGGCAACTAATCTCAGCCTATGTTTTTAAACATTTTTGCTTCTAAAACCAAAGAGTTACCACTTTATTTAAAAAGTTTCTGTGAGTTTAGGCCAGTCAGATTTATCAGGAGTAGGAGGATAGAATATCTTCCTGACTGGGTTGCTGTGAGGGTTAAGGAAAGTGATGGATGTGGAAGTGCCTTGTAAACAATCAAGGGTTATATAAAGATATAACATTATTAATAAAGAGAATCATTTCCACTTCCACTTCCATTGTGAAATTCAAAGCATGGAAACAACTTTAACATTAGTTAATAACTGACAGCATTACTGAGAAAAAATATAATGTCAAAGAAAAACTTCAAAATGTAACACAATACACATGAAATATGATGGATTGAACATTTTAAACTCTCAGATTACTGAAATTTTCAAAACACAATGGAGCACAATATGTATTTATTCATAAAAGAGGAATTATGAAATACCTCTACAAATAACAGAATAATATTGAAAATAGTGACTAGTTTGAGAGCTTTTTCGGCTTCTTGCTCACTTCCTTTCAACGCCTCTCACTCAGTAATGTGTTGTCTACACTGAGGTCTCCAAACCTCTTAGAATTGTGATTTTAAGAAAATGTGTATGCATGTGTGTGGGTTTGTGTGTGTGAGTCTGTATACAAACATACATACTCATAATACATTAAAAAATACTTAAAAGCACTCTATACTGGGATGAGTATCATAGATAATTATAGTAGATATAATTGTACATTTTAAATCTTTTTCTGGTTAATTCCAGAGGTGTTTTATAAACAGGGTTGATTATAATATTATTATTATCATCATATTTTTAGAGATGGGGTCTCAGTATGTTTCCCAGGCTGGACTGCAGTGGTTATTCACAAGGGAGATCATTGTGTACTACAGCCTCAAACTCCTGGGCTCAAGTGGTCCTCCAGCCTCAGCCTCCTTAGCAGCTGGGACTATAGCTGTGCCACTGCACCTAGCAGAATGTCATTATTTTTATCTTGCATTATTTTTGCTTCACACATGCTGTCACCTCTGCTGTTCTTTGTTGTTCCATGGCCATCTGATATCCTGAGTAAGAGTGCTTTTGTTAATTTATACAGTATTAACCAATATTCACAAAACTTGACTTCATTCTTTATAGATAAAAGTGACTATAAATAGATCTTCTGGTATTTCCTTCTTACACCATAATGAGGCAATCTCTGCCCCACGATGAGGCAAAGAGGGCACCCCCTTTTAGAGCCCTCCGCTTTATGAGGCTGACACTAACACAAGCTGAATATCTGTTCAGTACGATTTGAGAGGCAATGGGCAACCTCCACTTTGATTGTTTAAAAGAGTATCTTGCATCCTCCACTTTACTGTAATTAAAAGACAAGCTTTTAAATGCAAATATTCACTGGGCCTAACCTTGCAAAGATAATTTCAAATGTCCTTTTCTAATTCCTGGACAGCTTCTGATAGTGTCAGCCTTGGAAAGCAGAGGTCTCTAAAAGGGGGTGTCCTCTTTGCTTCATTGCGGGGCACAAATTGCCCATTATGGTGTAAGAAGGAAATACCAAAAGACCTATTTATATTCACTTTTACGTGTAAAGAATGAAATACACACACACACATATATTATACACATACATATTTTATACATATATATGTATAAAATAACCTCTTTCTAAAATGTTGTCTTAAGTGACCTGGCTTTATCTAGTTATTAAAATACCTTTGTAAAACGTTAGCTGATATCAGTTTACCCATTTCCTATTGCAGAAATATTTTCATATTTATAGAGGACACTGAAAAATAAAATTACTTTCAAAGTTAAAAAAAGCATATTTTTTGAGGTAGTGTTTTGGTACCTGAGAGGCCTTGGGAGCAGGGTACCTCTAAGGCCATCTCTCATGTAACCCACCTGTTAGTTCTACTAGTATGGTGAATCCTGCTATTGCTATCACTAAAGTGTTAAATGTTTACCTCACATTTAACAGACAGTTTTCTTTTACCATAAAAAGTAACGTATTTTCATAGCACCCAAAGAACTGACAATATCAGAGACTTAGGAAGGCACAGCAATAAACGACTGATGTTTTTCCCCAGTTAACTACGTGTCTTAGCTAGCGCTGGTGTTTCTGATCTCTGTCCCACTGTTGGCAACAAATCTCTCTTGAATTACAGGATGCAGCGACTTATGAATCAATCCAAATTTGAAGCTTTTGATAATATCAGTAAATGTTGTGAATGTTGGAATTTAATGTAAAATGACAACATTTATTGAGGGCCACCAACATATACATAATATTTAGACCTATATCATATCTACACACACACACACTAGTGCATTATTATGGGTAAAATGTGTTTATTATGTGCTTCTAAATGTATTTTTTTTAAAGACGATACCTCAAATGAATCAAGTACTTTTACGTTTGCATGGAGGTTTTTTTGTATAGCTCTGATAATTTAATTGGAAATGCATTTCATTCCAGTAATAGTGTTCCACATGGCAAGGCCCACAGACTTAGTATCCTTATGACTTGCACGCAAAAGGGTCATCAAAGCCATCTCTGAGGTGTATACGGATTACTATGGTTTACTTTTCACTACAGCATAATATAAATTATAACCATCTACGCTACAGAAGTCACCATACACTTGTAGCAGCTGAATTGGAGAAAGTAATCCTAAATAAATCAATCAGGCCCTTTTATACTAGCTTTTCTCTTTTAAACACAGTATTTTCAAGTAAGTACCACAACACTACCCCCAACTGTCTGACAACAGTTTGTTTGCCAACTGCCAGGATAGGGCATTGTCTGTCTTGTATATACCAATTTGTTCATAGTCCCTACATTATAAATTTTAAAAATAGTCATGGTGATTTCAAAAACAAGATATCATATTTTACAGGTCTAATTATGAGTTCAGATTTTACTGCTTATTTTAGAAAATGTTAAATTTCAGTCTCCCAGTTTATCTACATCTGTGTATAGAAGGGCATTTCCTCAGAAGACAAGATATGGTGATTTTCAGTTGTTGATAAAACACATATTTGAATATAGTCCATATTTCTGGCTGTGTTTTTAGATTGTGGAATATATGTTCTCAGAGCACACAGCTGGACAAAGAGGGTGTTTACCTTGATTTCCTCTTAGAGAGAAGAAACACTGACAGAAACTTGTACAGTCTCCATTTACTTCAGCTGGTCACCACTATTTGTGATATTAGCTGAAATCATTCCAATTAGAAAGCAAACGTGCATGCATGTTGTGAACTGTTTTTATAATTTGGTTTTTATATTTAAAAGTCTCCACACTACGGAGGCAGTGTCTAAGAGTCCTACTCAAATGGGTTGATTCCCAATCATGTGTAATCATATTTTTATTGAGTACCCTCCAAACTTTATATAATCTTACCATTATTCCTAAAAATGTTTTTCTTTTAACTATAAAAAAGACAGAAAATTATTTTAAAAGAAGAATTGAAAGAGACATTTGATAAATTATATTTATGCTACTACCTCTAGCCACATTTTTTTAAAGAAAAGATTCATTTCAGAGATTTCATAAGTGAAGCTAAAAATAAATACTTCAGAGAAATATATAAAATATTAATTGTGTCATGTTCAAATTTGTTACAGAAAAAATTAACAATTGAAATCCAAGACCTATTAACTAACTTACTAAAATCAGTTTCCAAAGGATACGGAAATTATTGAAAGAATAATGACATATAATATTGGAAGTTTCTATACCTTTCTCATAAACTTGAGGTTTGTAGACTTTAACGTGAAGTTTAAATCAAAGTTAACTCAATGAGTTCCTTGAAAAAAATTGGCATTGTAATAGGGCCCAATACCCAGTTGTTCTGTGGCCAAATTTGTCTCTTTATCCCAAAGTGAAGAATCTACAGACACATTTTGCTAGCTTGCTTTTATGCCACACTTATCAAATTTGTTATCCTTAATTTTTAAAATCAAAACAAGGCACAACTTTTTTTTTATTGGGGGAATTAACATTATACATTACATGTTTTCCAAATATTTCAAAAGACTAAAATTCATGTGTTTGTTGGTTTGCAGTTTTTAGTAAAGTACCAGAAGGAATGGGAAAGATGTAGATATTGCATCTTTGAGTTGTGTGTTTAGGAAGGAAGTAGCCAAGGATACACCTGCTTTGGGCACTGGCTTAGGCACTGGAACAGCAAATGCCAGGTGTCATCTCAGAAGAGGCAAGAAATACGTGAAACACACACAGCCAAGCAAACAAACTTACACTGAAATGGTGTGATTTTCAACAAAAATATAACTGAGTTTATGGTCAACATCCCACCAGGTGATTCAATAAATATTAACATTCTTGTTTTTCTGTCTCATACTACATGATTATTTTTTAACAACAGCAGCAAAATATTTACTTTTTTTCTAGGAGGAAATTAACATGGAAGCATGACTGCATGCATGCTAAGTGTCATGTAATATTACATTTGTTATACAGTGGAAAAATACAGCAGAATTTATCCTAACTTCAGGGAATAAAATGCAAAGTATTTTAAAATAGAGTATTTAAATACTGGAGGATTTGATTTTAAAATCAGCTTTCAAAGCAAAGATTTCGTATGGTTTACTATTTACTATTAACCACGCTGTGGCTTCTATTAAATGATTATGAGCCCGCAGGGGAAGAATAAATTATGTTCTTTAGAATAATCATTCTAAAATAAACATTTAGAGGTTCTAGATATTATTTCAGGGTCAAATGAATTAGTTGAACTATTTTGTTGGTTATATTGGGTATCCCTGCCTTTGACCCAATACAGATGACTATGAGACATACTTTCTTCCAAGTGATTAGCTGATGGCGACTGCCTCTGGCAAGGTTCAGCTGCTACTATAGGTGTAAGGCTCCCCAAAGCAAGACCTGACAGGAAGGGAGGGAGCAAAAAAGTGAGAGAGAGAGCACTGCTTGGTCACTATCGACCACCTTATCATGGAGAAACTAAGGAAAGGAGATTAAAATAATTTTAATTAGCACATATGATGTGGAATTCACACTCTGTTTCTATGCTCTCGGTTGATTCTGTCATCATTATTCCATTTCCAATATCTACTCATCCATCATACCAAAATGATATGTCCTAACAACGACAATAAAAACACAATCAGTTTTAAAATAAAAATTCTGACCTCTAGATAGGCTGAAGAGAACTGCTATAGAAATAAATATTTTATTTCTACCTTTCTCCCCTTCATGTCAAATAATTTAAGAGTTTTAAAATACATTTTTTTCCGGTCGATAAATCCAAGTGAGAAAACTAAAATCTGAAACAGCAAGGTTCATGCAGCCAACTGGAAGTGTCTCTACATTAAGTTGACAACTGATCCACTGTGGCTATTTTCAAGGTAGCATTCCATCGGCCTGATATTGGCAATGTTGTGACAATAGTCTTTACTCTTTAACATTCATACTTTACTATGTGAATGTTAAACAGACCCAGGACAAATAAACTGAGGGTGAGGGCTTCTCTTATCCTTAGAAGGATATTTTTCAATTACATATTTTGTTACATCTTAAGAGATAAAAGCTGTATCTGCAAGTGATTAAAAGATGTTTTATATTCATGGTTTCATTTCTGATGAAATAAATGCGTAATTTAAACCACACATAATTCATAGGAATTTAGGCCTATTACAGAGTTCTAGCTTCTTTTTTATGATAGTTACTAATTAAAACAGAGTGTTACTGCCACACTAAGCAGTCTTTGACGTACAGGTTTAATGAATAAAATGTCCTGACACAAAAATGAAAGCAATAATGGAGACAAGCCTGCAAGCTGTTATGTTTCAAGTGTGTGGTAAAGATTAAGGGCATTCACTGAAGTGATGAACTGTGCAGAGAAGGACCTTGTAATTTCTTTCTTTAAAGGAAGAAGTAAAGGAATTTTTAGAGAAATCTGAAATAGTACTAATTTCTCTAACTCCTAGGCCCCTCATTCCCAGTTGTCCCTCTCTCCCCTCCAAGAATTTAAACTCATAAGAGTCACTTTTGAGGAATAAATGATGGGGTATTTTAATATAATCCTGAATATAGGTTTAGATTGAAAATGGGAATTGGGACCATAATTAATTATGTTGCCAAGTTTTTTAAACTAAGAAGACAGATGGAGGCAAATGACATTTTATGACAGTGCAACCTTCTAAAAGTTCATAGATTAAAACTTTGGTAAAACGACAGTATCTTTTTTGACATTTGATTAATCCCATATGCAGAATGACTGAAGAATTAATACCGTTTTGGTGTTTTCACTTTCTGAAACCACTGTAATAAGAGACTGACATAAACTCAAACCCAAGTATATAAACACAGTCTGAGCGAGGGTTGCGGCCTTATTATCACTCTTAAACAATAATGAATAATCATACCGATCGCCCTCACCACACTCTGCTTTATATACATATTCCCTCTCGGATCCATCCATCACTTCTTTCAAGATAATGAAACAATTCAATCCCATCAAATCCCCCGCAACCGCTCCCTCGGGGAGGGATGTTTTATCTCTACTTCTGCGAGCCCAGGGAGGATTTTACTTGTTTGAAGGGGGCGGAGAATGGAGCGGGGTCCTATTTATTTCCATTGATGACTCCCCTGGTTCTCACAGGCGCTCAGGGACCGGGTGGGAGGAGGAGAGGAGGAGGTGCGGAGATTCCCTCCGTCAGAAAAGAAAAAGGGTTCAGGAAGCGAGGCAGGAGGAGGAGGGGTGGAGGGGGGAAAGAGAGAGTGTTAGGAGAGAGCAGCAACTAAATGAAAAAATAAACTCTTCTTTGTGATTTAGCGGGATCGACAGATGAGAAGCAAATTTATCAACCCAACAAAGTTGCTAAAAAGAACTCTGTAAATAAATTTAAAGAAAAGAAGGAAAAAGTATAACAACAACAAAACCCAGGCATATACTCAGGTTCATTTCCCGCTCAAGGTCTTGGTTTTAGGGAGCCACGCGTACCCAAGAGCAAGAAAGGGACAGCGCCCCGAAGGGGGCCGGGAGGGGAACCACCACTTGGCCGGAGGGACAGCTCAGAGACAGCGTAGAGGTGCCCGCGGCAAACTCCGAGAAGCTGGTGCGGGGCGGGTCCGGGGAACTGCGGGGAGCTCTCACGCCTGGGCCTGGCATAGGGTGCGGGAAGAAAGGGGAACCCAGAGCGCACAATGCAAGAAACCGCACTCCAAATTCAGCAGTTTGCAAAGTGCCTCCAAGAAAACAGCTGGGACCTGGAATCACTCGTTCGGACTCCTAGGTTGTCGGAGCCGCGGCGACTCCGCTCAGGAAGAAAGGTAGCGCGGGTGAGAGCGAACCCCAACTCACGCACAGAAGGGACGAGGGCACGAAGTCGAGTCTCCGGGCTGGGGTTGGAGCGGGCGTCACCTCGGTGGCCGCTCTGCTCCCCGGAAGAAAGTATGAGCCGGTCCCAGGCCACCTCGCTCAGCTCAAGGAAGTTTCTATAACGATGCTCGCCTACCACGCAGAGGACAAATGAGGAGCCAGAGCGGCTGGGGGTCGGGCCAACTGAACTCCTGGCCCCGGCTGCGCAGCTCCCAGACGCCCATCAGGAACTCGCGCGCTGCCTGGACCTCTAGCTTTTCCCCCACAGGCAGACACCCTCTGCAAAACCGCAGTCCCGCAGACTTTCCCTAGCGGCGGGCGGAGGGCATGAACCTGAAGAGGGAGGCAACAACCCTCTTGGCAGGCGGGCAAAGTAAGTGTCCAGGCTAAGTCCGGGATAAAGGCTCCGCGGCTCCCCGGACCCCACCGCACCCCGAGCTCCCCGGTCCCAGGTCTTCCCCGCCCTTGCGCTGTCTGTCCACCTCCTCACATCTCTCCGGGCCGCCCAGCTTCGACAGCAGCTAAATTAAAAACAAACAACAAAAACAAAACAAAAAAACAAAAACGAGAGAAACCTGCTCCTGTCCCTCATGCCCTCAGTTCCTACTGATAGGGCGCCCTTGAGAAGCTTATTGGGCCCTGACGATTTGAGGGCGCGCGCCTCGAGCCCCCATCTCGGATGACCCTTCGGGCGTGAACGCTCCTTGTGCTAGGTCTAGGGGTGGCGGGCTAAGGCGTCGGGGCTCTGGGACATTGCTTTCCTCTCCCCACTTACCTTAAAAAGATCTGTTTGTTTTTCATAGGGAAAAGAGGAAAAATCCCTCACCGAGGTGTGGTGTGCGAAATAGTCCACGTCCCCGGACCCTGCCAAGATGCTAAGCACCAATATTCAGGAACAAGAAGCCTGGAAGGCGGGGACGGAGGCAGATAAAAGAGAAAAATTCAATCCGCTGAAGTATCCCAACTTTGCAGTCTGCACAGCAAACTTCAAAGGCGGGCGAGCGCGGGCGGCGGGCGGCCGCCGAAGTTGCTGCGAAGTGGAGTAGGGAGCCGCGCGGGGCTGGGGAATCCCGGGGCAGAGCCTGGAAGCTGCGGGAGGTCCTTTTAAACGGCCGGGAACGTTCGGGGGCTGGGCGGCGGGAGGATGCCGCAGCGACCCGCGGGGCTGGCGCGGGCTTCGCGGGCGGCCGCGGGTCGCACAGGCGCCTTGCTGGAGCGCCGCGCGGGGTGCGGGGAGAACCGGGCGCACGGGGCGGCAGCGGCGGTGGCGGGTGCGCAGCTCAGTTAGCTCCGCTCTCTCGCGGCTGGAAGCGGGGAGTGTGTGTTCGCTCCCGAGTGTCACCGCTGAAGCCCGGAGTCTCTTCCCCTCCCAGCCCTAACCCCTCCCGCCTCACCGCTGCCCGCCCGCCCCCTCCCTCCTCTGCCCGTTGCCTCCCCCTCTGTCCCTCCTTCTCTCCCTCCCGCTGCGCGCCAGCGCGCGCGCACGCACACACACACACACACACACTCATACACACACTCACACACAGACACCCTCTCCCTCCTTTTCTCTCTCCCTGTAGCCCTCCCTCCCTCTCTTTCTCTCACACACACACCACCCTGCTCAGCGACCCAGCGCTCCCCAAACAGGACCCTCTCGGGCGGCATCGCAAGGGACATACTGCTGTCCTAACCTCAGTGCCACTCGGGGAGAATGAAGGAGGCCCACCGAGTCCCCGACAAAGCTGCAAAATCCAGGAGACGCGAACGCGGGACCATCACACTGTCAAGGAGACTGGGGTGCACAATAGAGGGAAACTCTGGGGTTGATTTGGAGGCAGGGAGGGGGATGTGTTAAATCCAGAAGGTTGGTGGTTGGAGGCGGAAAGCAGAGTGTGCAAACTGTGCATTCATGTCCCACTTTTCACCCGAACGCCTGCCTATCACAGCCTTCACTCAGGGAGCGCTTCCCCCTCGGCGCAGACCGAGCCTCCTCCGGTTTGAAACTCAGCAGCTGTTTTAACAATTGAAAAGCGGCCCTACAGGACCAGTGAAACTGAGCAGAGTGTGTGAAGCCATTAAGGCTGACTAGGTAATTATGATAAGAAGTTACCTAATTAGCAACCTGGCCTGGGCTTAGGAAAACCAAGAAAAAAAAAAAAAGTACCGATTGATTTAGTGATCTCATTTTTGCAACTGAGAACCTGATTTCCAGCAAACCTGATTTTATATGAGTTCTAATAATATATAATTATTTATTAAGATATAGTGTCAGTATTGAAAACACTAGTTCTGTTATTGCCACAATGAAATTAAGGTAGATAAGATGAAAATCAGCCTTACCCCGGTCATATTAAGAAAGAACTATGATCTTTTTTGTTAAATAGCTGGTCACAGAGGGTGGACCAATGCAGCTCCTAAAGTTTTGTGGCTCCTACATGAAAACACTGCAGGAAATGGATTTATAAAACCGTTTATATGTCACAAATAGTTTCGTAAAATTTTTAAACACTAAAAAGGACATTTCCGATCTCTGTGCAAGCATATTTTTCGCAGATGAGACGTTGAGGTGGTAAAAGTCCTGCACTTAGGAGATATGTAGAGCAGACCGCTGGATCATTCATTAACAAACACTTATGAAGCCCCTGCTGTGTACCAGATATGTCTTAGGTGCTGAGATTTAGAGGTGATGGTGCTGCCTTTAAGGAACTCACCGCCTGATAGGGAGACAGAGGCATAAATGAAAATGTGATTAGCACTATAATAAATGCAGGATCCTGGTCGTACAGGAGCATGGAAAAGGAAACAGCTAACTCCTCTTCAGAAGCTTCTCTTGGTAGAGATTTCAGTGTAGAGTTCTGAAGGACAAGGAAGCACAAGCATGTGGTGGGAGGGGGGAGGGCATTCCACAAACAGAAGCAAGTGAAGAGGTTAGGAAAGTGTCAAAGTACACGGTGTGTCCTGGAAACTAGGAGACTAGGTGCGGCTGGACTGCAGGTGAAGTAAGCAAGGCCAAGCCACACGAGGCTCTCTGGGTGTAAGGAGCCAGAACTTGCCTGGAGGTGGTGAGTAATTGGGAAACTGTTAAAGGTTTTAAGTTAGGAAAGATTTTAAGGTTTGTAAGTATTATCAGATGATGTGTTTTAGAAGGTTTCCTCTGGTTTCACTGTGCAAGACAAATAGAAGAGAGATCACAGTGAGGTTATTTCCAGTGGAAAAATTAGGTCTGAACTAAGGCAGCAGAAATGCTATTTGGGAGGTTGAGACAGCTCTAGAGATATTTAGGAAATACACTAGACAGGGCTTAGTGATTGACTGGACATAGAGGGTAATGCAGAGGAGAGTTTAGACTGACTCCGTTTTCTGGCTGGTGCACTAAGGCAGGGATGGTGCCACTAGCCAAGAGAAACACACAGAGGAGCAGTTTTAGGAGGAATGTAATGAGTTCTGTCTTAACTTTTTGAGTTGGGGGTGCCTCTGTAACATCTGGGTGCCCTGCCATGTAGGAGCCAAAAGAGGAATTCCTAGGAGAGTAGATAGGAGCTGGAAGGGTACATTCAGGTGTCTGGCAAGCATGGGGGAGGAGTAAGGCAGCCAGGAAGAGAAGACTTAGGATGGGACATGGCAGAACACCAATGTCTTAGGTATGGACGAAGGAAGAGGACCCTGCAAAACAAAGGGATGAACACCAGAGAGGAAGGGTAACAGAGTAAGACCGATGAAGCCAAGGGAGGACAGGGCTAGTGACCAGGGTAGAATGAGGCAGACAGATGAAGACAACCAGACTGAAAAGCTGCTGCTCCACTACAAAACGTCTTGGTATTCTTGAACAATGCAGTTGTAGTTTATGCGTTATGTGTATGAGGATCATTTCTCTCTTTGGTACATTGAGGCAACACTATCTACCCCCGTGCATTTCACAGGGTTGATTGGAAATTCAAATGAACCAGTGACTGGGATATTGATTTAAAATTGCCATTAAGAAGAAACTGAGTGCTAATGATGTTAGAGAGACAACATTAATTCAGGCAATTAATGACAGACCTGACTGTGTAGGAAAGTTCCGTAAGGACTCTGTGAATTTCATAAAATTTATCAAAATATCTGTGTTTTGCGTATATCAATATACTCTGTCTTCTCAAAAACTATGCCACCAATAAAACCAGTGGCATTGTATCTATTTATATGTACATACATATGTAAGTATCTTCAGTGTTTTGAGAGACTTGGGTAGTGTGCTATATTAGATAGAACATACATTATTTAGCCAAACAGGCTTATATTTAATTCTAGACTCTGAAAATTATTTGCTGTAGGACAAAACCTCTTTGAGCATCAGTGGCTTTTTTCAAATATAAAAATGGAATAAATTATAGTTGACTTACAGATGTTTCGTGAGGATTGGATAGTATAACATATTCAAGTGTTTGCAAGATATTTACATATTTATATCTGCATTTACTTTTAAGTCAGGAAATTCATAAATATGCAATTGGAGGAAAAAGCCGAAAACTACTATAAAACCAAGAGTGAATTTAAGTCCGTTTAGGAGAACTACTAGTTGAAACCTATGTTTTAAGGCAGCAGTCCTCAAACTGTGGTTCGTAGACCCGTGGGGGTTTCTGAGATACTTTCAGGGGAGATTTGCAAGGACAAAGCTAGTTTCATATTGATTCTAAGACATAATTTGCCTTCTTTGACTGTGTTGACATTTGCACTGATAATACAAAAGCAATGGTGGGTAAAACTGCTAGCACCTTAGCATGTTCAAAGCAGTGGCACCCAACTATCCTAGTAGTTATTGTATTTTTTACTGCTCCAAATGTCAGTTTCACTTAAGAATGTCTTTGATGAAGCAGTAAAAAATACTTATTTTATTAAATTTTAACTCTTGACTATGTCTTTTTAATATTCTGTATGGCAAACTGGGGGGCACAAATAAAGCTCTTCTGCAGCATTTGAAGTACAGTTGTTTATCCTGAACAAAAACATTTATGTAATTGATTTGTGAGCTAAACTACCTGCTTTTTTATATGACATATTTTTACTTGAAAGAACAACCGACAGACAAACTATGGTTATTCAGACTTGGATACTTGGCACACACTTTTTTTTTCTTTTAACGAATGAAGTCAGCCTGTCATTTCAAGGCAAACAAACAGCAATCTTTATTTCCAATGAAAAATTTGAGCTTTTGAGTAAAAAATTAGAATTTTGAAAACTTGTTTCTGTCACCATAAGCTTGACAGTTTCCCAGTACTTGAAGTCTTTCCTAGTAAGATCGTGATCATTTAAATGAATGTGCTTTTAGATATCGTACAATGAAATGTATCAACATTTGGAAGAGCTGCATGACTCAGTGAACAAGTATTTCCAAATGACTAATAATGCATGATGATCTAAAATCATGCATAAGGATCCATTCAAAGTGCAAAATATACCAATGGGTTTTAATGTAACACATTGAAAAGTTAACTGATATGGTTTCATATTCCATACTGCAATTACAAGGTTTAAGAAACTACCATTTGTTGAGTTATGGTGTCACATTAAAGAAGAATATCCAGAATTGTTTGAAAAGATTATTGAAGTGTTTCTTCGTTTTCCAACTACATATCTGTGAAAAATTGGATTTTCCTGATATACTTCAAACAAGACAACAAATTGCAACAGATTGAAAACAGACATATGAGAATTCAACTGTCTTTTATTAAGCCAGACATTAAAGAGATTAACAAAATTGTAAAACATTTCTTTGGAAAATAATGCTATTTTAATGTGCTGTAGGTTTACTCTAGTTATTTAAATGAATTAATAAATAATCTAAAGATTTATGTTATAATTCATATGTTGACTATTGAAAGAAATAACCTATATAACAAAAACTGCTTGGCGTCCACAATAATTTTCAGACTGTCAAGTGGCCCTAGGAACGACTGTCATATGGACTAGGCTCAATCATGAAAGAAGGTTGAAAGATCATCAGAAGCTTATAATAATATTCTGCCCGTGGATTGGCCATCACCTCAGTTGCATTGTACAATACAGTTCTCATTTTGCACAAATGTAGATAGATCCTTCTGTACATAAACTTCTAGAGTGTTATAGTCGACATCTCTACAATGGGACTGGGACAACAGAACCGATAGAAACCATCCTGCAAGTCCTGAAGCTTGGATAAAACAGTGTCATATCCCAGATCACACTAGCACCAGATAGTCTTTTGTCTGTTGGTTCAGTTTCATTCTCTTCCTTAAACAATTCAAGAAGTAGTTCTCTAAAGTCTCTTGAAAATTAATGATCATCTGTAATTTGATACCTCTTACACACTTAGCCAATGTAAAGTTGAAACATTAAGTCTGGGTCACCTTTTATTCTTCCTGAGGGTGTTTATTCCCTTAATAAACATTTGCTGAGGACCTGTTATATGCCAGCCCTCTGCTCGCTGCCGGGAACAAGGAATAAATGAGGCCCTTGCTCTGAGGAACCTGCAGTGTAGTGAAGAATTAAGCAATTAGCAGGTGATATATTAAGGGAATGGGGCATTGCATAAGTCAGTGACCAAGGTGAGAGTGCGGCCTCAGGACAGGATTCTTGGAGAAAGAGAAAGTAACATCTAAATAGAGATCTGAAGGATAGATCAGTCATCCTAAGCTAACCGATGGGGGTGTGGGGTAAACGAGGGTTTGAAGGAAGAAGGAACATCATAGACTACAACATATTCAGGAAGTGTTATGAAATTTACTATTACTTTTAAAATTACCCTAATTTTAAATATGTACATAAGATCAACTGATTTTCCTTGTTTTAGTTCATTCAGGAAGTAGAATGGGATGTTTTAAGATCGTTATGGTACATTTAACAACATCTTAAGTCAGAATTGCCACTATCTTACAAAAAACCACTGGATTAAAATAAAAGATTAAAAATTATATTTAACGGGAGGCTGAGGCCGGAGAATGGCATGAACCCGGGAGGCGGAGCTTGCAGTGAGCTGAGATCCGGCCACTGCACTCCAGCCTGGGCTACAGAGCGAGACTCCGTCTCAAAAAAAAAAAAAAAAATTATATTTAAGCCCTCAAATGCAATTTGCTTGAATTTCGAATGATTAATTTAGGACATTGAAAAAATAATACAATTCTCACTTTGTTCAAGGCACGGAGCACAGTGCTAAAAGAGATACAAAAAAATCTAAAACATAGTATTTGCCCAGAAAAAGTCTGTAAGATGAGTTTAGATATATTTTCTTTGTTTCCTTTAGATACTCGATAAATATTTATTAAATGCCTGTCATATTTCAGATGTTGAAGATACAGTATTAAAAAGACAGATATTATTCGTGCCCTCAGAGAGCACACAGTATGATAGTGACTAGTTACTTGGCTTTTAAATATTACTTGTAGCATCAGATGTCAAATGACAACAGCCAAAGGAGTGCTAAGAATTATAGAATGTAACTGACTCACCACTGGGAAAGGTTTGATTTGGTAGAGAAGAGGATGAGAGCATCAAAACCACAGACATGGCATCCAGGGAAGGTTCACAGAAAGGAAATACCAAAGTACATTTCACAGGCAGTGAATAGAGTCATTTGGTGAGATGGATTTTGCTAATGAAGTTAACAGAAGAAGAAACTGGATACCTAGGTTGGGCAAATTGGAGAGATCATGTAGTAGAGGTTCAGGCTTCATCCTCTTGGCAGTGAGTAAAACCTAAAGGAGAAAAAGCAATAAGGCAAATGCCACTTGCCACACTTAAGAAGGACTCTGGTGGTTTGTAAAAGAGACATTCTCTTGATTGCAATTAATGGGTTCCTCTGATATAAAAATCCCTGATTTGTTTTCACGTCAGAGTATATATCCACCCATCATCCCATTTCTTATGAAAGTTTTTACTAATTGATTTATTACACTATATAATTTACATGATGGAAAAATTAAGGTTTTTTTAAAATGTCGATACTGAAAACATTTCCTAACCGCCTCCTGTGTTCTAGAAGAAGGAATCCACTGATAACGTTGTCTCAGCCTGTGATCCCACAAGTATTCTCTGGTCCAGGTTAGTTAACCAAAGCAGCATGGATGGCTGTTTCCAGGAGTCTGTGCTCTGTCAGTCTTGTAGCAATGACGGTCAATGCAAGCCTAAGCTAGCAGCAGTGTTGTGAGGGTACTAAAGCTACACGTGAAAATAAAGAGATGACAAAATACTGGGCCAGCCTAGAGTATGGAAAGGGCTGAAAGAAACGGGTGGAGATAGATCCTTAAATGTAACAGACAGTTTGAGATTGTGTGATTAATACATTCCTATAATTTGAGTTCATTTAATAATTGCTTTATTTTCTACACCCCATGGCTTGTTTAGGCACAGCTAAAGAAGAAAACTCTTTCATGTGAGCAGTTTGGCCCAAGTTCCTGATAGCTATGTGCCAGTGATATCATACTGCCTTAAGGCCACGCAGACATAAAGCCTGGTTATTTTTTTAAATGTTTCGAAGCTGAATGGCATCAGATGTAGTGGAAAGAACACAGACATCCAAGCCAGAGGTCTTGGGTACAGTTTCCTGCGCTGACATTTAATAACTTTGTGACTGTGTGAACTTGGAAAGTCACTTAATCTTTCTGAAGTTCAGTTTCCACATCTGTAAAACGGGGCTAATAAAATTTCTCTAATAAGGTTATTGTCAGGGTTAAACTATTTTGAATATGTAAAGCGCCTGATACATAAAAGGCGCTAAACAATTGCCTATATAATAATCACCAATTCTTACTCCCAGGATTCAGTTTTCCTTCAAATAAACAAAACATTGCCTCTCCCTAATCAGAAAACCGTACTTTGTAAGTGAAAAAATAAAACAAAAGGAATCACTGAGACCCTACTTGTTAGGGTGGCCAAAATGATTAATTTCAGGTAACAAATCAAAAACTCTTCCCTTTACAAATTTATTCCTAAAACATCCAGTGAAAAAGACATTATTTGCATTTCACAGATGAGAAAACTGAGGTTTATGGCCATCAGTGGCTGAGCAGGGGTCTGAGCCTCATTCTGTCAAACTGCAAAGCCTGTGTTCTGAACCAACTCAAGCTGCCCCAGGATATTACTTGGAGCCTCTATCAACTAATTTCACAGATTTTTTTTTTCTTTTTTGGTGCTGGCATTATTTAAAAAGGAATCTTACCACAGAATTTGATTTGGCATCTCCTTGTTGGCACCATATAAGAGCAAATCTAACCACATGTAGTATTTTCACAAAAGTGTACCTATCCATCAATTCTAGCCACAAACCTCTGAGGTCAGAAGTCTCAAAGATTAAGCCGGAGGGAGGTGGAATAGTCCAAACTGATTTAGCTGTTTGAGTCTTCCCTTTTATTTGAAAATCATTTAAACTCTGTCATTGACACAGTATGAGTTCTTTCCTAAAGACATTTAAAAAACTAACTTCTCTATGAAAAGCAGTGAATAGGAGGGCTAACAATTTTTTAAAATCTCATCATGTCAGCTCATAAAAAGTAGGCATATGATTGTATATACTTTTGATTCAACCAGTTTCTATTTCAAGTAACCTGTTAACCCTAGAGCTGAGTTATTTTTTTTAAAGGAGGGGGATCTCCACCTTAACCTTTTGGCCATTTAATCACTTATTTATTGAGTGGTTTCTAAATGCCTGCTATTGTCACTCACTGCTCACTAGTCCTCAAGAGAGCAATCTTCAACAGGAATTATTACAATTCCTCTTTTGGACATGATGCTACTGAGGCTATCAGAACTTGTCATATTTCTAGCCAAGAAATTTGAACCCAGGCAGTGCTTTTAGCTATTATACTCGCTCCTCCCCTTTTGAAATGGATTCGAGGTAGTCACTCACAAATGTGGAGAACAAACTGAAGAAAGAAAGAATAAGCCAAGTCCAGTCATCTTAACAACCATTTTTAACTGTTTTATAGTAGTTTGGCGTAGAAAAGAAATTTCCCTAGAGAAAATGAAACCTTAGTAGAATAGCATTATTTTAAAATTATGTTAAGCTTTTCAATGTGTGTTATCAGACTCAAATGTATTAAATTCCTTATTGGATTAGACCAGTTAACACTGGATTTTGTCACATTTCTACTTTTAAATACCACATCTAGGAAAGAAATGTGTTAATATTTACTTCATTATGCCAAATCAGATTCTATTGTAAAACTAGATCAAAAATGAATCACTACTCTATAAAATGCAAAAATCTGTATGGGACTGTAATGAGAAACAGGGACTGTTCTCATTTTCTGAGCGCAACTTCTCAACTCTCATTATGCTCTGTTGAAGAAAAAATGCATTATTTCAGGTCATTTAAAAGAAGTAGGGCCATTTTTTTCTAGATAATAAATGGTAATTGAATCACTGATGATTTTGGGAAAACAGTTTCCATACCAATAGTGTCTAATGTAACTCTGAAAACTCTTGGTGTTATAAAGGAAAAATTTGAATTTTTCTAATGTAAGCTTAAATGTACCCAGTCGAAATCCTCTCCATTCCTTCAATGTAATCCTGTAATGTTTTCTCATCCAAAAAGTATAACCAAACATAGAGCCTTGAATATTTCTCTTTTGTCTCCATAGCCTTTTATCCATTGCTCTCTATATTTCTAAGACCATAATTTCTATTAATGTGATAATCATAGTGGTATTCTATCACTTTCAATCGCCTAGCTGAAACTACTCAGTGAAACTCTGAGGGAATTCCTATTTTGAAGAAACTGCAAATTTAGAGGGTGGACTTTTTTTTTTCTTTTGCAATTAGAGGAAGAGAATAACATAATGAAAATTCAAATAGGCTTGAAACTCAGAGGTCATTTGAAACACTAAACTCAAAAGAACTCATTTGTACATCTGTCAAAACATGGGAAAATCACTGTGATTTTGAAAGGACTTTTCAAAGACCTTATCTATGTGGGAAATTGCACACTGACCTGTAAGGAATATGTAATTTGTGTTAAACAGGGTCTCATTCAAAGACTAAAGATAATCTTATATCCAATCAATTTTAGACCAGAATTTTTGTAACTTATTTTGAGTAACAGTGTTCTTAAGGGAATCAGTCATACAAATCAAGCGGGACTCAAATGCCAAAAGAACTTCAAAAGCACTAGAAGTGTCTGGCTCCCTTTATCTTTATATCAGCAAACACATTTACAAACCTCCTATTTGCTTCTCCTCTGGATTTCAAGGTAAGTGCAGCAGGGCACAATGTAGAAGAAACACAATAAAATGAAGGATAAAGACACTGAGTAAGAGGAGAAAAAGAGGAGAGAAAAGAGTGAAGAGAAGAGGAGATAGTGGTTAGGGCTTAAAATAGTGGTGGGATAATAATGACAGGTAAAATCATGAAGGTTAAGGATAATTAGTAAAGAGCGTGGAGGCAGAGGATATAAGAGATGAAGACGGCAGGAAAATAATGAGAAGCAGTGTAAATGCACTAGAAGAGTCGAGAAATCTAAGGGAAAAAAGGGACATGTGTTACTCAGCACCAAAACTAGAAGTGGTGCCAGAAAAGTGGGCTACATAACGTAGGAATTACAGAATAATGGGAAAGGCTGAAGATGAAAGAGAGGTTTCCAGAGCAGTGAGATGAAAATGTTTTGCAATTTTCTACCACAATACATATTTAACATCAAAAAGCCAAAATTTGTATGATGAGAAAATATGAATAGAATGGAGAAGCACAATAATATTGATGGAGGGTAAGGGTAGCGTATTTCCAAAATTACCATCTTGCTACTAGTTAGTTAGGAAAGCTTTAAAAAGCTGCTTGATTTTTTCACTGGCAACAGAAAGCTGAAGCAGGGAGGATCTTAAAGTTAGAGGGGTCCTTTTGGTAAAAGGAAAGAAAGTAAATTAGATAGTGTATTTGTTCCAAGTGAGGTTTGAGCCAATTTGCCTTAAAGCAAGATTTCCCAAAAGTTTTCCATATTTGAACACAGCCTCTACTATTACTCAGTGTAAGCTGTGGATCTTCTTTTTACTAAATAGCTTATTTAAAATTAACAACTTAAATAGTAATATCTGTTTTATGTGTGGATTACTTTTTTTTATCTCATACATATTAAACAAAATATTTGCTATAGAACCACCTAAAATAATATCTAATTCTCTTCTTGCTTTGCATGCATGGGAAGTGTGATATTCCTAGGCTAATATGAAAGGCAGGAGGGATCTTGTCTTATCCTTCACAGTAGTGGGAAGCCCTGAAACATTCTAAGGAGGAAAGAAATACAGTAGAGGAACGGGCAGTGAATCCCAAGGCCTGTAATGGGGTAGGGCTGGAGAAGGGGGAGCAGAGACGAGGAAATGGTCTCTTGAGGCCTGGTACGGAGGCTGAGCACTGTCACTTCTGTCTCATTTTATTGGTCTCACAAAGCAATTCAAAAGCCTAGTCCAGATTCAAGAGGTGAGGAATCAGTCTCCACCCCTGATGAAAGGAACTGCAAAGAATTTGTGGCCATTTTTAACCCACCACAACTTCTATAATTACATGTTCAAAAGCTCAACAGAGAGTCATTGACATAATTCAAAAGAGGTGATGTTAATTTGGAATGCCCCCAATTTCATGTACTTTTGAAGATATAATATGTGTAGAACTGAGCTTTACAGAATTAGGTCAGATAGAAAAGGAAGATATCTACAGTTTTATTTTAATTCTTACTTTCATTTCTCTTAGATCCGGACGTAGGTATTCACACTCACAGAAACGCAAACAGCTCCTGGGCTAGTGTGGGTTTCTTGTACTATCTTTGTTCATGTGAACTAGACCATTTTTATAATATGAATGGGAAGAACCAAATTAAAGGCCATCTTAATTTATTTTAACCTAAAGAAAACACACAGTTTCTTGGTTTTGTATGGCATCTCTCAATGGGTGAAACGACTAATTCAAGCATCTGAACAGAAAAAAAAAATCATTTAGGATAGCGGAATAGTTCCATTTTAGAGTGGAGATGGAGAAATGATTTATATTCCACTTAATTAATTCTTCATAAAAGTAATATGACAGTGTTTTGTTTAATTCTTCTAGTATATTGTTGTTCCCTCAAAAGTATGCAAGACAATAATGTCAACATTCCATTAATCAATGTTTTAAGAAACAAGGGGAAGTTCACAAGTCTTTCCAAAACAATGTAGAACTTTTCATTTTTTTGGCTCATTGCTAGGGTTTGGGTTTTCTTTTTTTTTCTGTTTTTTCACCTGTTTTTTCAAAATCTGAACACATATGAGGTTCCCTTTTGAATTTTATGTAACATTTTGTGACCCAGGTTAAGCTATTTTCACTTCATTTTTAATGCACTTCTCCCTACCCTGCTTTGTGGTGTTGGAGATAAAATCTAAAAAACACATTTCTGCTTTGCCAGCTGGTCCTGTTAGACTCTGCCTATCAGTGATTATGGAGGGAGAATGCAAGGGTGGAGGAGAGAGAAATAACGCATTTCTTCCTCAGTGCTTCCTAGTTTATTCCTACTTCTGTTTTTGCATCTTCTTCCTGTCTCCCTCAATGTAGCTATAGTTATTTACTTGGCAGTGGCAGTATTTTGTAGAAGCGGCTGTTGACTCCAGTTCACAGTTTTCCCAAGCTTTAGAACCAGCTTCATCACAGTCCCTCAGAGACGTCAGTGCCAATTTACCAGTGCCCTGTCCTTGAGGTCGAAGTCTGTTTCGCAGCTCGAAGGCAGTAACACTAGCCTATTCAGAGCCTCTTACTCAGAGATCAGTTTCAGCTCCACAGAGCCCCTCCATGGTTCTAACTCTAAGTTTCTAGGTTTTGACAATTCCACCTCTTCCCTTTGTGCTCCAGGACAGGGGTTGTAACTGCTGTCTCAGTTGCTACCTCTGTTTTTTTTTGCTTTTAGTTCTTTGATACTTAGTTATATAAAATTCTCTGTTTAGATAACAGATATGATTTCTCTCTTCTTTTATACAGGAAACAAAATACATATTGTTTCCTATATAAAAGAAATTCAAATTTTTAGATTGGCTTTATTCTTATTGGTGAAATTTCATTCATAAAGTGACTAAAGACTCTACCAAACGTTTAAAGAAGGATTAATGCCAGTCCTTCTCAAAGTCTTCCAAAAAATTGAACAGGAGGTAACATTTCCAAATTCATTTTATGAGGCCAGCATTACTCTGATACCAAAGCCAGACAAAGATACTGCCAAAAAAGTATAGGCTGATATTTTTGATGAACACAGATGTAAAAGTCCTCAATAAAATCCAAGCAAAGCAAATTCAACAGCACAGGAAAAAGATTATAAACCATGATTGAAGGGGAGTTATCCCTGGAATGCAAGGATAGCTCAACATATACAAGGCAATAAATGTGATACAACACATTAACAGAATAAAAAAACCATATGGTCATCTCAATAGATGTAGCAAAAGCATTTGATGAAATCCAACATCCTGTCATGATAAAATGCTCAACAAATTAGATATTAGGAATGCCCCTCAACATAATAAAGGCCATTTATGACAAACCTACAGCTAACGTCATACTCAATGCTGAAAAACTGAAAATGTTTTGTCTAAGATAAGAAACAAGATAAGGATGCCCAGTTGAACCCTTTTATTTAACCTAGTACTGGAAATTCTAGCCACGGCCATTAGACAAGAAAAATAAATAAGTGGCATCTGAATTGGAAACGAAAAAGTTAAACTGTCCCTGTTTGCAGATGGCTTGATCTCATATATAGAAAACCCTAAACACTCCACCAAAAAACTCTTAGAGCTAGTAAATTCAGTAAAGTTGCAGAATATAAAATCAACACACAACAACTGGTAGTGTTTCTATATTCTAACAATAAACTGTCCATAAAAGACATCATGATAGCAATTCCATTTACAATAGCTACATTTAAAAAATATTTAGGAATAAATTTAACCAAGAAGGTGAAACATCTGCATACTGAATATTATAAAACATTGATTAAAAAATTGGAAAAGACACAAATTAATGGAAAGATATTCCATGTTCATGAGCTGGAAAAACTAATATTATTAAAGTGGCCATAGAACCCAAAGTGATTTACAAATTCAATGCAATCCTTATCAAAATTCCAATTACATTTTTCACAGAAACTGAAAAAAAAATTGTAAAATTCATATAGAACCACAAAAGACCCTGAACAGTCAAAATAATTTTAGGCAAAAAGAACAAAGCTGGAGGCATCATACTACCTGATTTCAAAGTATACCACAAAGTTATAGTAATCAAAACAGCATAGTATGGCTTTAAAACATACACACAGACCACTGCAACAGAATAGACAGCTCAGAAATGAATCCATGAATTTATAGTCAATTGATCATCTACAAAGTTTCCAAGACAATACAATGGGGAAAGAAGAGTTTCTTCAATAAATGATTTTGGGAAAACAGAATGTCCATAGGCAAAAGAATGACGTGGAACTTTATCTCACATCACATACAAAAGCCAACTTGAAATGGATTCAAAACTTAAATGTAAGACTTGACACCACAAGAATACTATAAGAAAACAGGGAAAAATCTTCTTGACATTGCTCTGGGCAATGATTTTTTGGATATGACCCCAAAAGTATAGGCAATAAAACCAAAACTAGAAATATCAATTGAATCAAACTAAAAAGTTTTGGTGCAGCAAAAAAAGCAGCCAACAGAATGAAAAGACAGCCTATGGAATGAAAGAAAATGTTTGCAAATTATATATCTGATAAGGAGTTAATATTCAACATATATAAGGAGTTTAAATAACTCAATAGCAAGAAAACAAATAACATTAAAAATGGGCAAAGGGCTGTTTATTCATGTCTTTAGCCCACTTTTTGATGGGATTGCTTTTTTTTTTTCTTATTGATTTGTTTGAGTTCGTTGTAGATTCTGGATATTTGTCCTTTGTCCGATGTATAGATTGTGAAGATTTTCTCCCACTCTGTGGGTTGTCTGTTTACTCTGCTGACTGTTCCTTTTGCCATGCCAAAGCTCTTTAGTTTAATTAAGTCTCAGCTATTTATCTTTGTTTTTATTGCATTTGCTTTTTAGTGCTTGGTCATGAAATACTTGCCTAATCTAATGTCTAGAAGGCTTTTTCCAGTGTTATCTTCTAGAATTTTTATG
Source organism: Theropithecus gelada (assembly GCF_003255815.1). NCBI lineage: Eukaryota > Metazoa > Chordata > Mammalia > Primates > Cercopithecidae > Theropithecus > Theropithecus gelada. The sequence continues at coordinate 118,166,884 of NC_037672.1, forward strand.
CAAACAGCCAACAAACATATGAAAAAAATGTTCAACCTCACTAATGATCAGTGAAATGCAAATCAAAACCACAATGCAATACCATCTTACTCCTGCAAGAATGGCCATAATCAAAAAATCAAAAAGCAGTAGATATTGGCATGGATGCAGTAATCGGGGAACACTTCTACACTGCTGGTGGTAATGTAAACTAGTACAGCCACTATGGAAAACAGCATGGAGATTCCTTAACAAATTGAAAGTAGAACTACCATTTGATCCAGCAATTACGCTACTGGTTAGCTACCCAGAGGAAAAGAAGTCATTACATGAAAAAGATACTTGCACAGGCATGTTTATAGCAGCAGAATTCTCAATTGCAAAATCGTGGAACTAACCCAAACGTCCATCCATCAACGAGTGACCAAAGAAACTATGGAATACTACTCAGCCATAAAAGAGGAATGAATTGACAGCATTTGCAGTGACCTGGATGAGATCAGAGACTATTATTCTAAGTAAAGCAACTCAGGAATGGAAAACCAAACACCATATGTTCTGATATGTGGGAACTAAGCTATGAGGACACAAAGCCATAGGAATGATACAATGGACTTTGGGGACTTGGGGGGAAGTATGGGAGGGGATTGAGGTATAAAAGACTACCATAGGGTTCAGTGTATACTGCTCAGCTGATGGGTGAACCAAAATATCACAAATCACCACTAAAGAACTTACTCATGTAACCAAATACCACCTGTACCCCAATAACCTATGAAAAATATAAAAATTAAAAATGAGCAAAGGAACTGAAGACATTTATCAAAGGAAAACATACAAATGGTCAACAGATATAGGAAAAAAAAGTTTATCATTATTAATTAACAGGGAAATGCAAATCAAATTCACATGAGATCTCACCTCACACCAATTAGAATGACTTTTTTTTAAAAAAAAAAAGCAAATGATAACAAGTGTTGGCAAGTATGTGGAGCAAAGGGAACCCTTGTACCTTGTTGATGAGAATGTAAGTCAGTACAGCCATTATGGAAAACAGTATGGAGGTTCCCCAAAGGAAATGATATCAGTATGTTGAAGAGATATAACTCTCCCATATTTATTGCAACAGTATTTACAATAGTCAGGATATGGAAGCAACCTAAATGTCCATTGGTGGGTAAATTGATAAAGGAAATATGAAATACACTTGCATGTGTGTGTAAGATAATGTGTGTAAAATAATGGATGATGGAATACTATCTAGACTTAGAAAAAATCCCATCCCATCATTTGCAACAACATGGATGAGCCTGGAGTACATTATGCTAGGTGAAATAAATCAGGCACAAAAAGACAAATACTATATGATCTCACTTAAACTTGGAATCTGAAAAAATTGAACTCATGGAAACAGATAGTAGAATGGTCTTTGCCAGGGGTTGGGGGTAGGGTGAGGAATAAGGAGATGTTGTTCAAAGAGTCTTAAGTTTCAGTTAAACAGGATGAATAAATTCTGGAGATCAACAGTGCACATGGTGACTACAGTTAACAATAATGTGTTGTATACGTGAAAATTGCTAAGAGATTAGATCTTAAATGTTCTTGCCACAAAAAATGATAAATATGTAAGGTAATTAATATGTTAATCAGCTTGATTTAATCATTTCACAACACATATATACATCAAAGCATCATGTTGTGCAATATAAACATACACAACTTTTATTTGTCAATTATACCTTAATAAAGCAGTTGGAAAACGTGATGAAAGAGAAACATGGATGATAAAATAGCAACATAAAGTTAATCATGATCAATTGAAGTGTGGTCTTAAAAGTTCAGACTGTATCTACCCAAAGGGTCTAAAGAATATAATCTTTAGGAAATTTCAGAATTTACAAAACTCACTTGAAGTGGTTTAAAATTAGACAGACTTTTTAATATTGAAATCACATACTTAGGGGATGGGGTTACCAAAAGAAAAAAATACCATATAATTAACATCAGTGTAGACTTTTCACCTAACAATTTGAACGAACTTTGTAATATTGACACTTTTAGCTAATTTGTACAGTATTCTCATGAATATAATAGGATGCAAATATCACACATATGAAACAGCCAAAAATTAAGATTGTTTCAAGTATACGAGATTCAAGCGGAAAATCCAAATAAAACATTTTATATGCAACTAAGTTAAGCAAAGGTATGTAGAAGAAAAAAGTAAACAACTTATTTTCAACGGATTGCAGCTTCAGCTGGAATGTGCGAGAATAGGGACCATTTAGTTATTAGGGTTCTGAGCAGAAGATGTAGCAACTTTGGGCCTCATCATGCCATGTGTTCCCCAGGGGGATTGTGTGCTGAGAAAGATGGCCTTTTCAGACTTATGACAGAATCTTTCTCAGTGACTGAGTGACTCTTAATTGTAAATACAGTTAACAGTGCAAGTAGGCCAACTGTAGGTGTTAGCCCTGGGTGTTGCTGGCTTCAAAGGTGCTAAGTGGAGCCTTAGGCTGGAAGAAAGTGTGGGGGCAGTTGGAAAGATTTATACAAAGTTACATAATGACTTGCATATAAGTAGAAAATCTATGGAAGGATAAACAAAAGTAATAGCATCTATTGTCCCTATGGGGGTGATCTGAGTGGCTGGGGGACAGGATGGAGAGACTTGCCTTTCACTATATAACCATTTGTACTTTTTGAATTTTGTACAAAGTTTATATGTTATCTATTCAAAATACAAATAAAATAACCAAATGTTTAATTCATATTTGTATTGTCCTTTACAGTTTCCAAACAGCTTTCACTTCCATAATTCCCTCTGGTACTTGCAAAAAGCCTGTGAGGCAAACATGGCAGGTATTCTCATTTTATATGTGAATTAACTGAGGATACAGGTGTCTGACGTCCTCCACATCATACAATCAGTTAAAGCTTAGGTTTAACACAAGGTTTTCTGCCTCCAAATCCAGCGTTGGTCCCATCATAACTTGCTTTCTTGGGTATGCCAAGGACCACAAAACAAATTGGGTAGAAAAAAAAAATCTGCCTGTACAAAACAGAATTGATGGGCCAAGCTCTGGGCTATGCAGCCTTCTAGGCCTTGTGGAAGGACTATTACTGCAGCCACAGCAATCTACAAACCAAAGAGTGGACCCAAAGTTCCATGCCAGTGAATCAGAATAAATATGTATTGAATAATGATTGTCCAGGCATTATTTACAATCTTTACCAAGAATTTTACCTACCTCTCCAAGACAGGTATTATCCCCATTTTGCAGATGGGAAAATTGAGATACAAAAAGATTACATAACCAATATGTTAAGCTAAAAAAATGATAAGACTAAAATATATCTTCAATTCATCTTTTCTAAAGTCCAGTGTTTTTCCAGGTACTGGGCTGGTTGCTCTTTTGGATACATAGATAAAGAGAGCAGCTGCCTCAAGAATAGAGGTGTGTGTTGTGAGGTAAGGAGAGAAGAGAATGGTTGCGCAGAGAGAAGGGAGGTCCTGTGAAGACTAATTCTGATGAATCTAGGTATTACAAAAGAAGTCTGAGCAAAACGCTATAACAATTTAAAGGAGGAAGCAATCTTGGCCTCCTTTAGATGAGTTAGACATGGCTTCACAAAAGAGCTAGGATAAGAAATAGACTGAAGAATTACTAGGAGCTTGAAATATGGAGTAGGCCTGTGCGAATAACTTAATGACTGACGTTGTCTAGAACATAAACCATATTTTAAAAATTGTCTGTTTTATCCTCCATATCAGATCTTTACGTTACAGGAGCACTTTGGACGCTACCAAGATACTGGTGACTAAAGCTCCTTAGGGGAAACAGTGCAAAAACCAAAAACATGATCTGTTAAAATGAATGTATGTAAGGTGGAAAAGAAGCAAAGAAAGCATAGGAGGACTGCTTCTACTGCCCAATTTTGTATCAATCTGTCTTGGCTGACCTCTGCTTTATACTACTATCTAATTGTGGTAATTATTTAGTGCACTGTTAAGAGACATAGGAATGCCAAAGTAGGCTGGATGCAGTGGCTCACGCCTGTAATCCCAGCACTTTGGGAGGCCGAGGCCGGCGATCACAAGGTGAGATCGAGACCATCCTGGCTAACACGGTGAAACCTCATCTCTACTAAAAATACAAAAAATTAGCCGAGCATGGTGGTGGACGCCTGTAGTCCCAGCTACTCAGAAGGCTGAGGCAGGAAAATGGCGTGAACCTGGGAGGCAGAGTTTGCAGTGAGCCGACATTGCGCCACTGCACTCCAGCCTGAATGACAGAATGAGAGTCCATCTCAAAAAAAAAAAAAAAAAAAAAAAAAAACCTAAAGTAACCTTTGCTGTATCCGCCAGCTCTGTCCAAGTCCAAGCCCAAGCGGAGCATTAGGTTGGTTGAGTGGGTGAATTCACAGCTCCTGCTACCAAATATGCTCTCCCCTCAGTCTCAAGTAGTTTTCAATCTGAGCTTCCCAGATATTTTGGACCTTTGAAAGAGCATCAGGGGTTTTTACAATGAAAATTTTAATTGCCTAACAAAATGATTCCTTGATTCTACCTGTTGCATGTATTGTAGTTCCAGATAAGGTTTTATTAATTTTAAAAAGTACAACATAAGCTGTAAAACATACATCATTGAAATACATTCTCAGTGTTGCAAGATTTGGAAATTCTGAGTCAGGTCAAGGGTTTCTCATGCAGGCTACAAATGAGAAGCAAGGTGGTGAGCAGTAACACTGTGTAATGGAAAGAGCACTGGGTAGGAGGGTATGACAAATGGGTTCTTCTGTGATCCTATTAACAGGATGGGAGTTTTGCCACTATGTGGTGGGATGACCTTAAACTAATACCTTACCTCTCAAGACACCTTTTCTCCCGATCTATAAGATGCAAGAACTGAAAAGGTGACCCTCATTTGTCCAGCTCTTGCCAGTAAGATGCTGAAAACTTTCTAGGATTAAAGAACACTGCTATTTATTTATTTATTTATGGTAGGTTGTTAGCCATTTTGGACAATGAAAAAATGTTTCATTTGATGTGAATCTGTAAACTGAGCTGAAAAATTCACTTCAATTTGTTAATAACTGACATTATCCAGCGCCAAGTGATTTCTCTAGGAGTTCAGTATAATCCATGATAAATTACTTCTTCAATATAAGTGTGGCAATATGCCATTATATACAAAGACTGAATACATGGACTTTCCCCTGACCATTCCATTTGTTCTGACTTTGTTAAAGACCAACATTGATTACCACAGGATGACTCGAATGTTGTGCATAATATAGACACTGCATGCCAGTTCATGAGCCTGCAGGTGTGTAAAAAGCAAAAACAATCAAGGATCATCTGTAAGATGCAGGATGCTACTAGAGGTACATGGGATGCATACTAGACCCAGGTGCAGTAAGTTAGCAGAGATTTTCTGGAGGGAGACATGTAAGCTGAGAGGCTGGGTAGATGAGAAGGAGTTAGCCTTGCAAAGCGGTTGAGAGGTGGAAGTAAGAGCATCTAGACATAGGAAACAGCATGTGTGAAGGGCCAGAAGTGAGAGTGACCAGAGCATGTTGAGGGAACTCAAACGGGTTAAAAGAGTGAGACTAGTGGGTTTGAAGGGGGTATGACCACACGAGGCCAGAGTAGTGAGTGGTGGTCAAGTTATGCATACCATTATAAACTATCTTAGGGCAGTGTGACATTATCCTATAAGTCATTAGAGTAATTGATGTGTTCAATTGGGGGAATAATCTGATTTGTATTTGTCAAGTTTACTCAACCTTCAGTGTGGAAAATGGATGGCTGGAAAGCAAGACTGGAGGCAGAGTGGCAATTTACAAGGCCATGACAGAAATCCAGGTGGGAAATTATGATAGTCTTAACCAGGGCAATGGGACAGACGTTGGAGCAGAGGGAGCACATTCAAAAGTTTTGTAGATGGTAGAACTGGCAGGATTCCGTATTTGATTAAAATATGTAGTATAAGGGAGAGAGACAATCAAGGGAAGATACTCTGGTTTCTAGCTTGGGAAACTTGATGAATAGTACTGCCTTTCAATGTGATAAGGAACAAAAAATAAGACATAAATTTAGGTTAAAAGAGGAAATGTGATGAGTTTGGTTTGGGACACATTGTACTTGGGTGCCTATGGGCCATCCAGAAAGAAATGTAGGAATACGCACCAAGCCCGGCACGGTACTGTAATCCCAGCACTCTGGGAGACTGAGGTGGACAGATCACTTGAGGCCAAGAGTTCCAGACCACCCTGGCCAATATGGAGAAACCCCATCTCTACTAAAAATACAAAATCTACCCAGGCGTGGCAGTGCATTCCTCTAATCCCAGCTATTCGGGAGGCTGGGGCAGGAGAATCTCTTGAACCTGGGAGGTGGAGGCTACAGTGAACCGAGATTGTAGCACTGCACTCCAGTCCGGGTGACAGAGTGAGACTCTTTCTAAAAAACAAACAAAAAAAAAGTAGGAGTAAAGCTCAGAGGAAAAAATTGGATTGGAGATAAAACAGAGATACAGAAGTCACCAGCCTAACGGCATTTGAAGCTGTGGATTAGATGACCATTCAGGAAAAGTCAACAGAGTTAGAACAGAACAAGGCCAAGAAAAGAGCACTGCCCAAGGTCACATTTTAAGAGATGAATTGGGACATAAGAGGATGTCCAGGAACACACACACAAAATCATAGAAGTTCAAGGGAAGAGAGTGACTTAAAGAGGAAAGAATGGTCAATAGTGGTAGGTGATGTAGAGAGCCCAAATAAGGAAAGATTTGAGAAGTGGGCCAGGTGTGTTGCCTCACCCCTGTAATCCCAGCACTTTGAGAGGCTGAGGTGGGCAGGTAGCTTGAGCCCAGGAGTAGTTTTAGTGGGTAGTTGTTGCCCAGCCTGGGCAACATGGTGAAACCTCCTCTCTACTAAAAAGACGAAAAATTGGCCAGGCGTGGTGGTGTGCACCTGTAATCTCAGGTACTTGGGAGGCTGAGGTGGGAGGATCACCTGAGCACAGGAAGTCGAGGCTGCAGTGAGCTGTGATCACACCACTGCACTCCAGCCTGGGTGACAGAATGAGACTCTGTGTCAAAAACAAGAAAACCCCAAAACGGTCATTGGATTTAGCAAGCAGAAGGTCATTGGTGTCCTTTGTGGGAACAGTTTCACCTGGGTCATGGAGATAAAAGTCAGATTACATAGGGATGAGAAGTTAGTGAAAGCTGTGGCTGAGGTGACAGCATGTGTAGAAAACACTTTCAAGAGGTTAGCTATTAAAGAGAGTTGAGAAAGATGGTGCTAGACTGTATTAGGACAAAAAGGACTTGAGTATGTTTATATGCTAATGGGCAGAAGCCAATGATGAATAAGAGGATAGTCAGTGGGAGGAGATTTTTAAGGATGTGGGAAGGAAGATTTGAGGTACAGTACTGATGGAAGCCTTAGCCTTTGCCAGAAAAAGAGAAGGAAGCAGTGATGATAGTCCAGTCACAGGTTGGGTAACAGGAGGTAGTGTGATACGTTTTGAGATGCAAAGATGAGTATTACAGGATCCCAGTCTTTGTTCAGTTTGAGAGAGAGAGAGAGCAAGAAAAAAAAAAAAAAAAAAAAAAAAAAAAACACATGCAAATAATTTCACTACTCAGGTCAAAGTAATACATAATTTAAGAAACTTACAAGTCAAAGGCAATGAATGGTACCTCAGAGACTGGAAAGGTTGTTTCTGATTGGGGTGAAGTAGAATTGCATAAGGAAGTGAAAACTTAGATATGTCTTGAAGTATGTCAAGAATTTGGAGGTGTAGGCCAATGTATAGCATGAGAATAGTTTCAGCAAAGGAAACATCAATAAAGTGAAGGTGTGCAGAAAATGGTGAGTAGGTAAGATTTGAATGAAATGTAAGATATGTAAAATAATAGCCAATGAATCTCAAAATAAGTTGAAGCTTTATTGAGGAAAGCCATGCATATCAGGCCAAAGAGTTTGGCCTTGTTTTCAGCAGGCAGAAAGAAGTTACAGAATAATTTTTTGTAACGTTTAAAAAATGGAACATTTGGGAATCAAATTAGAAAGGTATGACAGCACACAAAAATAAAGGCATGGAAAATCTTGAATGCTCCAAAAGTATACTAGACATTTGATAAATATTGATTAATAAATACAGGGCTAGTTTGATGGGTGAACAAAGGAACACACAGACAGTCATTCTAACACTGGAATCAAGGGTTTACATAATCTTGCATTGACTACTTAATTATGTGAGTAGGCTGACTTCAGTTGCACCTGTGCTGTTTATGCCAAACATCAACAATATGTTCTTATTTATATAACAAACTGGTCCACAGTCCCTTAGTAGACCAATTTTGTTGTCTACCTTTAGGATGGGAAATTGAACTTCTAGACTTGTCAAAGTACACAATTTTCTAAATAAAATTTACAGAGTGTGAACTGCTTTTGTATTTCTACATAATATAATATTAAATCAAAACAATGTTTGAAACTTCATTTTTTTGCATGATTTAAAGGAGGAATAGGAAATTGTTATGTTAGTTTTTGAAAACCTTCCTTTACCTGCTAACTTATACTAAGGAAATATGTAAAAAACAAACCATTTACTCTCAAAACTTTACAAAAAGATTTTTTTGTGTCAATTGTGAGAGCTTAGAAAAAAATTTAAGAAAGTATTACAGCTATTCCAACTTAATTTTAAAATGTCCCACAGCTTTTATAGAGAAAAAAGAACTACAGTATTTTCCATGACATCATGATGACTCAGACTTGCTTTATGAAATACATACTCTTTGATATTTCCAATTATTACCTCAAAGAGTTTGTGGAGGGGGCTGATTGATTTCCCTTTATCAGTTGTTGAAAGTGTACACTTGTGGGGCAATGTGTGGAAGAAGCTTGTCATTAAGTTAGAGGTTTGAAGCCTCCAACCAAAATGCTTTTATATTGCATTTAAAGTTTGCTTCCTCAGGATTGTATTTCGTAAAGATAATGTTAATAATTAATTCCAAAGCCATATTTAATTATAAAGCATAATATGCCATAAGAGGTTGAGTAAATACTTTCAAAAATATTAGTCATAAACACCATAGTAAGAAAACAAAAAATTGCTCAAGTGCTGCCTTAAGTATCCTAAAATAATGGCAAACCATGACAAATTTTAGTTAATAAAGATATTTTTATATTCGTGTCAGCAACTGCAAATAAGAATGGAATGTAATTTGCAAATGTACTATGCCATTTGCGTTAGCAAAAAGTAAAATGTGCTCTTTAAATACAGTTGTGTAGACTGGGCAAGAATGTGTGAATACGCAATGATACTGTTTCTTTGAGAACTTTAAGGCACTCACATCTAATCTATGTATGTGTATTTTTCCACACTTGAGGGTTTTATAACCTTTTTGTTAGACACTTTAGGTTTAGGGTTTTTATTTAACCCTCTAGAAATTTTTGATTTCTGACTCATGAAGCAAGTTCCCAGGATTCTGATTTTAAGGCATGTTTTTTAACTAAGATATTTTCTTTGTTGTCATTAAACCTATGAAACTTATAGAAAATAAACTTAGAGAACTCAGCATTGAGACATCTTAAGTCTTAACAGAGATGCAACAATTTTCACAATATAAGCCTTCTAATGACATGGATTTTAAATTCTGTCATTTATATAAAAAATAAGAAAGTAATAAAGGAATTATCTATCAGTTTTTATGATGTAACTTTCACTGGGAAAGTTTTAGAATTAGGGTTTTTTTTTTTTAAGGCATCATCCTCGATCTTTTGAAACAATACTTCCATCTAGTGGACACTTTACTTAGGAAAAAACCTTTGATTTCAAATGTAAGTTTTTTCTTGTAATGAAATCAGCATTGTAGGAAAATAACACGGACAATAGCAGAGATAATTTGTTCAAAATATTAAGCTCACGATGAGCAAAATAGAAATCAAATGATTAAACTGTAAAACAAACAAAAGTATCTGCCTATATAAGACTTTCCTGTGTTTAAGAATTCACTAAAACTTTGGTACAAAATTGGCTGATTTATTGTAGAGAGCCAAACTAGATAACACAGGCCCTGGAGTAACTGTAACCAGAACCGAACTAAAACTTGGGGTTTTTTTAAAGATCTGGTACAGAAGCCTTGAAACATACAGGGCAATAGAGATCATTCATTCATATATTAATTTTGGCAGCAACATTAACTGGGCTTCAGTTACATACTAGTCACTTTATAACACCTGGCGATACTGAAAATTGCTTCATTCACATAGTTCAAGAGGCTACCTATTAGTATCGGTAGTCTAAAACGAACCATTGGAGGGATTAAAAAAAAACCTTGGCCTCTGATGATGCCTCTAACTTGAAACACAGTAGCAAAATAACCAATCAATTCAGATGCTTCGTTCAAATATTAACCATCCAGATCATTCCAAAATGTTAGCATGGTCGGATGTTTTTGATTGATTGTGTTGAGTGTTAATTTTAACTACATTATCTCTAAAAGCAAGTTGAAGGCCTGCAGTACAAACTTCTGAAAACACAGAATCGCAGTTCTTGTGATTATTATCATGATTTTCATGACCTTAAAACCAAAACCTTCTACAAATGGCTCTTTAAAGTAGATTTAGAATTGATTTTATTTTATAAAAAGACCAATTTATTGATTGCATCATTATTTACATTTATTTTGGTTCAAAATTAAAATGACTAAACTGAGTGAACCTTTTACAATGTACAGATTGGTTTAGGATGCAAGGGTGTTTGGGTTGAGGAAGGATGTTTCTGGGTCTCTTTTGCCCATTACATTCCTGGACAATGGATGGCTCAACCCAGAGCAGACAAACTGGCTACCAGGGCAGTGTAAGGTTAAATGGAATCTCTTTACTTCTTTTGCACACTCTGAGTATTCCTAATTCTAGGACTTCCTAATGCTTTTCCTGGATTTAGACACGTGAGCTAGTATTCCTGCATTGATTCCCATACATCTTTGTGGTGACAAAATGCCACTTTGCAGTTATAAAACAGTAGTTCAGTGATATGGTCCTAGAATGTCTTCTCTGTAGGCTTCAAACGTTAATCATCCTTGCTCTTTCACTGGGATGGACAGAGTCTTAGCAAATGTCATTGTCATCATTTAAGTACTTTTTGTTATATGGGCTGCAAAATAATTCAGATATGAATGATCTCTAACCTCTAAAAACATATTTCTCCATAGTAGAAGTTATAACACAGATCTAAAGGTAAATCTGGTAGAATAGACCTTTTTGAGAATGAAATATTAGAAAGGTTAACAAACTGGGGAATGGTGTTGTGATCTATGTAAGCAATTGAAGTAAAACTCTTAAGAACCATTAGAGGAAAAAGTAGGAACAAAGCCCCAATGTGAGATAACGGGATGAAGGAAGCAGCTTGAGGTTAGATTAAGTCCTGTGGTTGAATTATGGGGCCATTTGGAAATATTACTAATGGCCAGCATTTACTATCCTCTTACAATGTGCCAGGCACTAAACAATGTCTCAGACACTATACTAGTTTCTTTATTGTCTCATGCATTTTCATAACAGTCTGTGCAGCAGAAATTATTATTGATCCATTTAAGAGCTGAAGAAACTGAAGGCAGAAGAGTTAAATTGCTTGACCAAGTTCACACAGAAATAGAAGGCAGAAATGGTCACCTGCTGTCTGACTTCAAACCCCAGGCTCATTCTACTTCTACAGCAAAACTACTTTTTAACCCTATGATGAAATGCTGATACATAGAACAGATGAAAAAATGCTTCATGGAAAGTAGTTGAAACCAGTGAATTATTCTAAATGCAGAAGGCTTTACTGTTCATAACAATATTATTCCCGATAGTTAAAAGGTGGAAACAACCCAAGGGTCCATAAAGGGATGAATGGAGAAACAGAATGAAGTGTGTACACACAGTGAAAGATTATTCAACCTTAAAAAGGAGTAAAGTTCTTTGTATTTTTTTACCTCATTTGTAAAATTATTTCCTGCCAAACTGTAAGGTTTATGAAGGGCTCCCTCAACAATGTACACAGAAATACACTCTAAGAAGTTGAACAAATTAAAAGTTTGTGAATAATATGTATCACTTTTCCATTTTACGATGAAAACAATGATATGTAACCTACCAGATAATGAGACAAACCATTTTACTGTGGTACTTTCAGTCCAATGAAATTGTAATGTGTTATCAGGTAATGTGGGAAAGTGTCTCTCAAGTCATTTCAAAGAGAATTTCCAAATATGCTCCAACTGGGGTCATGGGAAACCCTTCTTCTATTTGCAGAAATAAAACTATTATTTTATGAAGGCTGGCACACAGCAGTGACAGTTGAAATTTGGTTCTGGGACACACTCTAGTTTCTTTCTTTCTTTTTCTGGGTGTATTAAAGTACACTTGACAAATAAAAATTGCATATATTTTAGGTATACAATGTGATGCTTTAATATACATGTACAATATGAATGATTGCCATAACAAAGCTAACTAAGCTATCCATCATCTCCCATAGTTATAATTTTGTGTGTGTTTGGTGAGAAAACTTAAGATCAACTCTTTTAGTAAATTTCAAGTATAAATACAGTATTTTAAACCATAGTCACCATACTGTTATAAGATCTCCAGAACTTATTCATTGAAAATAATTAAACCATTATAAATTTTAACCAGCATCTCCCCAATTTTCCCCAATACCCAGCCCCTGGAAACTACCATTCTACTCTCTGGTCCCATGAATTTGACTTTTCAGATTTTACAAATAAGTGAGATTATGCAGCATTCCCCTTCTGTTTCTGGCTTATTTCAGTTAGCATAATATCTTCCATGTTCATCCATGTTGTTGTAAGTGACAGATTTTCCTTCTTTTTAAAGACTGAATAATATTCCATTATATATGTGTCCTTAGTTTTCTTTATCCATTCATCCATCAACAGACACTTAGGTTGATTCCACGTCTTGGCTATTGTGAATACAGCTGCAAATAGGGGCCTGCAGATATCTCATCAATATACTGATTTTACTTCCTTTAGGATATATACGGGGCGGAGCAAGATGGCTGAATAGGAACAGCTCCAGTCTCCAACTCCCAGCGCCAGCGACACAGAAGACCCGTGATTTCTGCATTTTCAAATGAGGTACTGGGTTCATCTCACTAGGGAGTGCCAGACAATCAGTGCTGGTCAGCTGCTGCAGCCCGACCAGTGAGAGCTGAAGCAGGGCGAGGCATCGCCTCACCTAGGAAGCGCAAGGGGAAAGGGAATCCCTTTTCCTAGCCAGGGGAACTGAGACACACAACACCTGGAAAATCGGGTAACTCCCATCCCAATACTGCTCTTTAAGCAAACGGGCACACCAGGAAATTGTATCCCACACCTGGCCAGGAGGGTCCCACGCCCACGGAGCCTCCCTCATTGCTAGCACAGCAGTCTGCGATCTAACCGCAAGGCAGCAGCGAGGCTGGGGGAGGGGCGCCCGCCATTGCTGAGGCTTAAGTAGGTAAACAAAGCCGCTGGGAAGCTCGAACTGGGTGGAGCTCACAGCAGCTCAAGGAAACCTGCCTGTCTCTGTAGACTCCACCTCTGGGGACAGGGCACAACTAAACAACAACAAAAGTAGCAGAAACCTCTGCAGACGCAAATGACTCTGTCTGACAGCTTTGAAGAGAGCAGTGGATCTCCCAACACGGAGGTTGAGATCTGAGAAGGGACAGACTGCCTGCTCAAGTGGGTCCCTGACACCTAAGTAGCCTAACTGGGAGACATCCCCAACTAGGGGCAGTCTGACACCCCACACCTCACAGGGTGGAGTACACCCCTGAGAGGAAGCTTCCAAAGCAAGAATCAGACAGGTACACTCGCTGTTCAGCAATATTCTATCTTCTGCAGCCTCTGCTGCTGATACCCAGGCAAACAGGGTCTGGAGTGGACCTCAAGCAATCTCCAACAGACCTACAGCTGAGGGTCCTGACTGTTAGAAGGAAAACTATCAAACAGGAAGGACACCTACACCAAAACCCCATCAGTACATCACCATCATCAAAGACCAGAGGCAGATAAAACCACAAAGATGGGGAAAAAGCAGGGCAGAAAAGCTGGAAATTCAAAAAATAAGAGCACATCTCCCCCAGCAAAGGAGTGCAGCTCATCACCAGCAATGGATCAAAGCTGGACGGAGAATGACTTTGACGAGATGAGAGAAGAAGGCTTCAGTCCATCAAA